>NC_056748.1:474492405-474634905 GCF_019279795.1 Protopterus annectens
GAGGAGGAGGAATAAGGTACTTCATAAGGGCCATATTCCTCAGATGAAAACAGGAATTCTTGATGATAACAAACAATTTGCCCTTAAGGGTGAGCTGATCATCAAAGGCTACCCCTAAATTATGCACATTTGACACAAATTCCATATAGTCAGGACTGTACATAATGCTATAGGACAAAACTGGAACAGATGAGTTATGAACAGCAGTGTGAACAGTCATGGTGATCATTCTGGGAGTATTGCATTTAAGACAATTACTGACCATCCAGTTGTGGATTCATTCCATATCTAAACTACTCTGCTGAAGTTCAAAACAAGACCTTAAGGGAAGGAAAGGAACACCTGCATGCCATCACCACAACAATGTCATTACTATCTTTCCCTCAAACAACATCTACTGGAAGGATGTATACAGCAAAGAAAAGTGGATTTAAAATTGATCCCTGAAGCATATCACAGGTCAGGCAGTAGGAAGAGGGGGCATTAACTCCAGACACTACCTTCTTAGCTCTTCTACAGAGGTATGAAGTAAACCATTTCAAGACAGTGACTGTGATGCCACAGCAATGCCTCAAGGAGTTCAACAGAATCTCATGCTGAGTCAGATGATGAAGGGCATAGATTAAACAATGATACTGATCTCTCACCTAAAGGAGATCATTAGTATCCAGGTAAGGGTAGTCTTAATACTATGTCTTGACTGAAAAATGATGGAACAGGTCATAGTCAAGTATAAATTCAGTAACACTTGTTCACAAAAGCATTCTGCAGCAAATAAAATTAGACAACTAGATTAACAGCTCCCTTCCAATGTCTTCCAAGACTTTGCAGTTTTCTCAAGAGTTTTTCTTCTGCTGTTCTTCATTATTGGTCTGTTTCTACAGTCTTTGGATAATTATTTAAACAATCCTTGTATCTTGCTAAAAGCCTCCATATCTAATACTTCATGAGATGTCTTTTTTAAGAACTGACATTCATGAACGGACCACTGGACCTTGCTTACTTGTGCTTTGTGAATACATACAAGATGCTTTCTGATGTAAAAGTGTTCCTGATAAACAGTATAAGCAAATTGTATGTTCTCCAATACCTTTTTTTAAGAGGGCTGGCACCCTCCTTAATCTCTGTCTAGTTATTAAATGGAGGGGTTGAGGGGCACCAGACTCACTTATAAACAATGTATACAGAAAACATGAACTATTATTAAAATAGTAAATGCTGAAGTAGCACTATTACAGAATGATTCTGTACTGGTCACAGTCAGTGTACATGATGTCTTGTTATTCTGCAGTTCTTCAACAGACTGCCAACTGGTAAGTAGCACTTGTACTACTAGCATAAAGTTTCTTACTTGTGTAGAAGTTGCAGCACGACCCAATGTTCTTAGCAACTGCCAAACTTTACATACTCCTTTTCATGAAATATCAAGCCTCCAAGTTTCTTCTACAGAGAAAATTAATTTCTTCTGCTCCTTGTGGGTATGCCTCCGACATGTTCTCATACAGCACTCCCCAATCATATGCCATTTGTTGTTTTATATGCAATACTTCACTTGTGTCAATAAAAAAAGAGATTGCAAGGTCTAGCCAATACATCCCATATGAACCTCAGCAAGCATTATCAGTCCTGTATTACTTAGCAACAATTCTTACAATGATATGTTCAAAGGTCCTGTGATGGACAGGTATTATATCCAAGACAGATCTCCTGTCTTGTGTCCACTGCTAGGTAGGGCAGAATGTAGCTTCTTGGGAACCCAAATTAAATAAAGCAGGAAGTAAAAGGATACATTATGAAACCCTGACTTACCAGACACTGAGGAACTACACTGTTGAACACAAATACCTGAAATACCAAAAGGGCTGAATCTCCAGCTGTATTTTTGCAGGTGGCAGGCACCTCTACATCCTCCATATTTACATATGCACCAACTCGCAAAGACATGAGATAAGTCCCCCCCACCCCCCCCGAAAAAAAATCCCAAAAAGAAACATTGTCAGTGCACACTTAGAAACCACAGAGGTAGTGTTTCCTTACAGAATGGCATTTTGTTTCTTGGCATCTTCTGATTCAGGGACTTGATGCCTAGCGAATTTAATCTTGAGCACATGTAGATATACCGTCAAAAAGGAAAGAAATTAGGAAGGAAAGAAGAATGGAAGTTTTGTTAAGCACCAGTAAATCTAGACATTGCATCAGCAACCACCTCCTCAGGCAAATTGTTAAAACTCCTCCACCACCCCATCAATAAAAATGTGTTTTATCTTCATATTTTACTCCCCTGTAAAAGTTGTCTCTTTGTAGTAATCCTGAAGAGTTTATGATCCTCATGCAACTCTTTCAAACATTTTAAGACCTGTACCAAGTCATGCTCTCCTTTCAATATTGCAAGTGGGAGCAGACCCATTTCTCTAAGTCAGTTCTCAGAGTTTGCCCTCAGTACTTAACAGTATATCTGTTTAGGTGCATTCACTACAACTGAATGTAGCATTCTAGTTGTCGCCTACCATGCTTCAGATGAGCATGTATTTCTTTCTTCTTGTAAGCAGTTTGCCAACCAGTATAACTGGAGTTTCATTTTTTTTTTGCCTTGATAATCCATGGTTTATAATGTCATATGTTACTGGTGCTACTTATCGGACATTTAAAGCATGTTTATTAATCTAGACTACTTGTAAGAAGAACTACCCTACATTTGCTTTCAGTTTTAGCTACAGCTTATGACCATAAGTGGAATTCATTTAAATCTTGGTGCTTTCAGCTGTATCCTCTTAAAAAATAAGGAAATGAGGAAAGGAAGCCGTCAAAAATGACATCTTAGAACTATTACATGAGGACTTTCAGTACTAACCAAACAAACTTCACAGCAACCTCCCCCTCACCAGCGGTCTCCATCTTTTGCCAGAAAGCCTTCACACTTTCCTCTGTCACAAGTAAATGCAGAACCACTAAAAGAATCTGTAATTCTTCCTCTTGTAAATCCCCATGCTTCTCTGTCAAACATGCTCCATTTAGCAGACCTACCCCATGTAGCTACTGCCTGGTCTGCAGTCTTCCTTCAAATTATACTTCTATACATCCTCCATAGTGTCAGATGCTCCTTACACAAAGACATTTACGGCCTGTTTCCACTTAAAATCTTTACCATTGCTATATTCAAAGAATTTCACACATCCATACAGTATTGCTAATACTTCAAGTTCTGTTCAAACATTTTTTGTGCACTTGTTAATGCCTTTGACTCATAGCAACTGGAGTATTCTCTTACAGGATCACAGCTCCTTTTCCATTTTGACCACCTACTATGCACCACAACTGGCTTTTCACATTTAAAACTAAAACATCTACAAGCAGTTTGAGAATTTAGAAACTTCTCTCTGTTCCTACCCAGGCTACATATTGCTCCAACAGCTTTCTTAGTAGCAGTTATCTCAGATACATTTGGCACAAATTTTGTTGGACACATCATCATCCTGGAAACCTTTTTAATGCCTGCCTGTCCTCTGGCACTGGCATTTGTACAGCTGCTCAGATTTTGTTTACATTAGGTTTCCGAACTTCTGACATTAGAATATAATCCATGTATTTCAGACCTGTCACTCCAATTCCACATTGCTCATAAACACCTTGAAATGATCCTATTTTAACCTATTCAGTTGAAAGCAGGCAAGGAGAAACATTATGCTGTAGAATTGGAAAGGATACATCACAAAGCTGTATTCTTTCTCCATAAGTGTTTAATTTGCAAGCAGAACAAATTATCACTGAAGCAGGGCTGTATGAAGAAAAATCAAGGCATAAAAACTGGAGGAAGAATATTCAACAACCTATGACATGCTGATAATACCACAAAACTGATTAGGAGTAAAAACTGAGAAAAATCTGCTTATGAAGAATAAACAACATAGTCTCAAAATGCATTTGCATCTTAACCTGAAAAAGACAACAGTTCCCACAACTGGTTAGACCAATAAATGTATTCTAGAAGTCAAACAGAAACAGTAAACAACTTCAGTCTGCTTGGATCAATAATCAATATCTACACAACAAGCAAGTCAAGACATCTGATAACCCACTCCTGGTAGAATGGCCATGAAGGAACAAGATAAAAATCTGCAAGTGCAGAGATTTGTATTTGCTTATGAAGATTTATCTTGCCCAACCAAATCAATGGTATGTTCAACAAGTCACATGGATACAAAAGTCAGACACAGAATAAACATGACAGGAAGAAAGCTGATGTTTTGAATTATACTGCTGAATACTGTGCCTACCCTGGACTGGCTGAAAAATCAATACAATTAGTATAGCAGAAGATAAAAGTATTTCCTAAAGGCTCAGACAGCACACTATCAGTGTTCATACTTCATAAATATCATGGAAAGAGAAAGATCAAAGAAAAGACATCATGCTTAGCAAGGTCAAATGCCCAAGTAAAAAAGAAAGACCGGCAATTTGATGGAGTGATGCCATAACTAGAGTAATGGATGTCCTTCCTTCAGTGATCAGTCATCTTGACTGAAGACAAAAAACACAGCTCAGGAAGCTATCCACAAAGTCACCATGAGGCCACACCACATCAATAACGTGATAACATCTATTTAGCAGATGTGTTAGAGTCTTGCAAAACTTTCCTTATAACTAAAGGTGTACTGGCATGGTTTCATTTTAATCCTTCAATAACTTATGCAACAGCTCTTAGAAATATCTCTGGTAATGAAGAAATACCAGAAGAGCACTGCAGAATCTATGCCTTTCTAATGCAATATTAAATGCATACAATTTGTTGGGGATTTTTTAGCTAGCTCTGCCAGAAATGAGAAGTTATGTACCAACCATAACGCTTTGATGACTTTGTCTGCGGCTTCTTTTCTTTACCATCTTCAGGGAGCCGATCAAGCGGCTTGAGCAAGTAGGTAGGTATAAGGGATAGCCCAGTACGAAAGGCAGCCCTTTATACTACGCAAAATAACATGCACTCCAGTAGCGGCAAAGGAGCTAATTGCCTGGGCAATAGAGAATTTCAGACTAGACCAAGTCAAAAGAAAGAAGGAGGGATAACTGATGCAAGTGGTAGAAGGACTAAAGGCTCGTTAGGGTCTTGTATATAAAGGCGTAGAGAAATCAATGTCCAGGGAGGATGGAAAAGAAGTCTCGAAGAGCATATGAGAATGTAATGTTGTTCCATGGAATGTTCTTCAAGGTGTTAAGCTTGTCAAAAACAAGTTGTCAATCTCGGGGTGGGGAGGGTGCAGGAGAACTACCCTGGCACCCAAATCCTATGGAATGGAACAGAAGGTGAGAACTGTTGAGGCTCTTTCTTGTCTGCGAGCAAAATGTCTTCGGGAAGTTTCAAATGTATGAGGAGGTAGAAAAGTGGTGGCTGAAATAACAAGTGTCTTTCTTGAGAGCTTAAGCTGTTAGCTGTAGCTGAAGCTTGGTTGAATGTTGAATGGTCGAGAGTACAAGCTTTCGTCTGTCTGAGTTCGGCGAAATTTCAGAGGTGATACAAGTTTTCATCTGCAACTAGGCCGATAGACTGAGAAGGCCTTTGGCGTTTTGTGCATAGGAAACAACAAACAAGTGATCGGATTTCCTGAATTGTTTTGTAACTTTTGTTCCAATCTGTTTGAGATAACATCAAAGAAATGACATTTGTTCCAATCTGTTTGAATAGTTTTGGAAAATACAGGGACCCAGTTTGCCTGGATTAAGTCAACAGGCTAATTTGTTCGTATGAAGGGATTAGTTCACGAAGATTGAGTCTGAGCGTTCCAGGAAGAAAGCTTAAATTGATAGAAATTGAAGTCCGTATTCCAAGTCCTCCCTGACTAATATTAAGAGGGGAATAGAGTTTCAGGAAAGAATAGGGAAGAACAAAGGGATGTCTTTCTGGCGTGAGGAGGATTGATGTCAGGGACTCCAAATGAGGCTTCAACACCCTCTAGAGATAGACTTTGCTGAGAGGAATAGGGGGAAAAAATGTTGTGATTTCAGGAACAAAACATTTTTTGAAATAGAAGAATTGTGATTCTGAAACCGGCTATTGAGGTAAGAGATAGCAGCCAACTGAACTTTGACTGTGGAAGAGGAGCTGCCTTGGTGAAAGGATCATTAAGAAATCCAAAAACTGCTTGAATCCGGAGCAGTGAAGGAAATCCTCCTAAGGCTTTAGCCCAATAAGAACATGCTTCCATCTGAGTTAGTACAAGAAATGGGCTAGAGGGTTATGTGTGATGAGTCAAGCTGGGATGCTGGGGAATAGGAGCAAACGCTAAGGGTGGATGAAGAGCAAATCCACGCTGTGAGCAAGAGAACTAGTGATACCCGGCGAGACAACCTGATTGAAGAATCAGGAAGATCTGGCACTGGGTGAGGCCAAAGGGGACAAAAGGAGAAGGCATAATGAACCCGGTGAAGAATTAATTTGGTGTAGCTACCATGGTGGCTCTGGGTCCAAAGGCAGAAAGAAAAAAAGGCAGCTTCGACAACTGAGGGATAAGAAGAAATGGGAGGTGCAATGGAAAGATGAAGAATCAGAATGGCTCTCAGAGCTGCCTCAGGAGGGATGGCCTGAGGATGGGGGATAGCTCAAGAAGTCTGGGGCAAAAATTGCTTCCACTCGGTAGCCAAAGATCGCAAATACGATGAGGTATGAGAAGAGCTGAGAGCCATCTGGGATTGTTGATTTTTGGGGTCGCGAGGCATGAGAATTGTTTTTGTTGAAACGGTCCGCTAAAATGTTATGGATTAGGACACGCGTACTGCCTTGCCAAACCTATGTCTATTCATGTTTGCCAAACTCTGAGCCACAAAACTCCCACTGATATTGTCCTCTACCCAGAAATACATGTGGAGGGAAGGGCTTGCCAGGAGGAAAGCACCTGTCCCTAAGGGAAGGAAAGTCGAGGATCAGCAACGGCAAAAGCACTGCGGGGACATCTAGGACATGTGGACGCATATGGTATAATAATGCCCCCTACCATCTAGGAACCATCCTTCAGCTCCTGATAATCATCCACCCAATCAGGGAGGCATCCAGAGGGGGAAGGCTACCAATCCCCACTTACAGAGTGTCTGGTAATGAATGTACCATTGAAGAAGGCATTTAAGCAAGATGATTGGTGTGAATCTGTGGGGTACAAAGTCCATTGTGGAAGCCACCTGTGAGAAGTGATCAGCAACAAAGGCCATTGGAAGCGAGCCAGGGGGCCGCAGCCAGGAAGAATGAGAATGGCTTACCTTTACCAGGCTTCTGCATCTAGAACCATTCTTGCCTTGTCCTGAATGCTAGATAGATTGGTTGATCGACTTTGAATGTCTTTTAAGTTTTGATCTGTAAGGGTGAGGAATAAAGAGGTAGTATTTGAATTTTCAAGCGTGACATGAAGATAAAATTGGATGATAATGCCCATTGAGTTTTTCGGAGCTGGAAAAAGCTGATGTGGCTTGGAGAACAAAGGATTTATGTGGTAAACTGATTACTTGTTGCAGTGATGATGAGTGAGGCTAGAATTTAGGTTGCCGGGAAGATACTGGAAACACCTGAATCCTTTTGTAGTGAGGCAGGCAGGTGCGAATACTGCTGAGGGCTTGGAAAACACTCTGGGGCTGGGCGTCTCAGAGGAGGACTGGCTCCCATACTGGAAGTGACGTACTCTGGGCGATGTAGTGAGAAATTTGTGCGCGCCTGTGTTGTTTTTGCATATGACTTGATGAACTGACTGCGGAGAGCATCCATCTGTCCTTCTGTAAGAAACAACTTCTTGAGACTGAAATTCCTTATCTGAGATCTTGTCTTGGTCTGATCTGTACCAAGGATGGAACAAAATAGATTATGAGTAATTCAGATCACTGAATGATCTACCAAAATGGCCTGAATGCTCTTTTGTGGAACATTTAAAGACTCTGTAACTTTGCAATTTCCCCTTAGTCTGAGAAGTTTTAACCCTAGAATTTGTGCAAGGCTGGGACTTTGTTTTGAAGAGGTTGGAAGGGAATCTTCTGAGAGAAGGGACCATCTCGAAGCGACTGGGAGTAAGGCGATAATTGGGCTGACATCATCTGTCTGAGGGAGGGAACGCCAGGCTTCTGCACAGCGCTTCTCTTTGAGTGAGGCCCCAAGGAAGGCTCTCGGCGTCTGTTATCTCCCCCCCCTCTGCCTCTAGAGTCAGGACTGGGGCTTTCGAGGGATGTTCTTAGGGACCAACTGACCTTGGAAGCTGCCCTGGTTTGTTGGACTCTGCCTCTAATTATGTCTGTTGGACCCCCCGTGCGGAGGGGGTGAAGCTGACCGTGATTATTTTGCTCCCTCTTCAAAGCCGGGGTAAGTCCTGCTCTGTCCTTCTCAACCTACGGCAGAAAGCCTTCTGCCGTTGAGCTGCAAAATTTTTGTCAACGCTTCAAACAGAGCAGCAAGCAGCTGAACAGATCAAAAACACCCTACTACCATCAAGGGAGTACCTTGTGGCCCGCCCGTAAGGATCTGCAAAATTATAGAGCAGCAATGGAGCTTCTTAGTTCTAAAACTAGGCCTTAGGCTGGGCCCTACCATTCTAGCATTACCTGCTGAGCTAGTAACAAAATTAAGGGTCTTATGCTGCAGTTTAAATTTTTCTGGAAGAGCAAAGCTGTAGGACACTGTACGACTTCACATTACCAAGCTGGCTCATTAGCACAGACCTCGGAAGTGATTATAGGTCCATCCGGCTAGGATCATAGTCGATTGAGGGTATAAGCTTACGGGAATTTCATCCATATCCTAGAGTCCTTATAGAGGACACCCTTATAATGGAAGGATCTAAAGGGAGGAAGCTTTCTGGTTTCGGGCTTGGTGGCAGGGAGAAGGCCTCGTAGAGGAAGGCCTCGAGTGAGGCAGTAATTAAATTCGGGGGCAGCCTCCAGAGACAAGGGGTCTGGGAGTGGAGAGGATCAGAGAGGCCTGGCAATAACTCGCATAAGCCTCCAGAGGCTCAGACTCCCCTCAGGAGGTGGAGATCCGACTTCCCTATGTTCTCTGAGTTCTAGACTCATCAAGAGAGATCCCAGCTGGGTCATCTTTCCCTCATCTCTTGGAGTATCTGGATGTCTGAAGAGGATCTCTCCTCAGAGTCTCTCATCTTAAGCCAACTTCTGAAGTGATGAGTCTGAGTGATGAGGAGATCTCTCAGGAGAATCATCCTGATAGGGGGATGCCTCGGTCGGGGGGAAACCTGAGGCGAGGAGAGCTGGGAAACCTGAGAAGGAGGTCGGCAGGGTCCGGGGATAGAAGGCTGGGCAGGGAGATATCGACAGAGGGAGATGGCTGAGAGCTAAGGGAACTCACTGCTGGCAAGAATCAGTGGTCACCAGGAACTCACCTCCAGCGGGAACCCAGAGAGAACTGAGGGAGCGAACCAGGAACTCCAGGACCTAGGAAAGGAAAAGGCCGAGGCAGTGGAGAGAGCCTGGGCCTAGTCAGGCTCCAAGGAAGAGGGGGGAAACAGAATACGGACGAGACGCCTCTCAGGAGACCAGGAAGCCCAAGGGAAACTCGAAAAGGAAGGTCTCTAGAGAAGATATAGAGACTGAAGGAGCAGAGAGGCTGAAAGGGCAGCAGGAGTAGAAACTCCTGTTCGTAGCTCACCACCCAAACTCTGGGTAACAACATGTGGGGTAAGTAGCAAGGAGTGTGGGAGGCGGGGGTGCCTGTTGAGACGGTTTATGTAGCATCTAAGCAATGCCTACGGATTTTACTCTGTGCCTGACCCTTAAAAAGCCTGGATGACCTCTCTGATGCGCTCCCGATGGGATCGTGGATGACCCTGCTCCGAAGAGGAGAGGATCCGAGCCCAGAGAGGGAGGGAGAAGGAAGGACCCAAAGCCTCCTCTCAGGGGAGATCTCGGCCGCGGAATGTCCATTGATGCTCGAGGAGTCGGCTAACGGCCAGACCGGACCGCTTATCGGCGAGTGGGCGGCCGATACGATGTATAAAGTAACGGGGCCGAGGGAGCCGGAGGCGCGGCGCATTAAACCACACCGGCCAGCTGGGGTGGCCGGTGCCAGCGGGCCAGTCCAGTGCCCGAAATCATGCTCGGCGGCACCGTATACCGATCGAATGTTATGATAGATAATGATCAGGTAGGGCTCCAGACTCCCTGAAACTCGACTCGATTCTGAGTTGAAAATCGGACCCGCGAGGGCAGGGCTTAGGAACAGGCCTTGGGCTGGAGACTCTTAAGAGTCTTAGTCGACGGAGAGGCCTCCGGGTTTAAGAAGGCCCTCAATCCTCATCCTCACTCTCTCTGCTGGACTCGCTATCGGCTAAAAATGACATATGTTAAGAGGAGTCCTGCGGTAGTGGCAAACCCAGTAAGTAGTGTCGCAGTGTAGCCTGTCTGTGGGTCAGAGACTCTTTCGACAGCACGGTCACACTTCCTTAAGCCTTGAACCCTTCCTAAAAACACACACAAACACACACACAACAAATGTCCAAGAAATTCATTATAAGAAAATTGTCTCAAAGACTCTACACACACAACACACACACACAGGGAGTGGGGGTGGGTGGGGTGGAGAAGGTCTGACTAAAAGTTTTTAGGAGATAGTCAGAAAGTCAGAATGGGATCTAAAAAGTAGTAAAAAACTAAAAAAAAAAAGTTTTAGAAAAAAAGGGCAAAAACAGTAAGTAAAAAACCACTTACCAGGAGTTTTAAAGGAGGACTCTAGGGGGACCTCGCAAACGAAACGCAGCGAATCTGGGTACTTACGGCCTTTGCATCATGGGATATGGGGCTGCCTAGAGCTGACTCTAAAAGCTCTCTCGAGCTTAGAAATGGAGCCGAGGCAGGATGGAACCGAACCCATCAAGCAAGAATGAAGGCGAGATTGACAACTTAACATCTGTGGTTTGCAACTAACAAGAAAAAAATTACAATTTGGTATTCTTTCGACATCTGTAAACAATGGATCATGCTCCTTCGCATTTAGTTTATTCAGACCTTGTGGGTTAATACAATTTAAAGTTCCACTTTCTTTGTGAAAAAAAATGCTATTCATTGTTCTACTGGCTCTAATTGCCTCTTAATGATTCCCAAACTTTTCCTATATTTCAATTCCTGTTCATCTCTACTTTACAGAGCTACAGGTACATCTCCTCTGAGCATATATTACTGACAATCCATTATGTATTATCTGAATGTGATATTCTCTTTGCAGATTTCCAAAGCCTGTAAAAGCATCAGCATAGTTATGCAGAATATTACTCCTATAGTTCTGTACAGTTTCATTCTCGGCTGGAGTGCCTTCTGTGTGGAGTCTGCATGTCCCTGCCATGGTCGAATGACGTTTGAAAGACATGCAGGTAGGTGCGTGCGTGAATGGGTGTGCCTTATTTGAAGGTTGGGCATCTGGCAACTCGGCACCATAAAAATCCACTGCCAATCATTACCAAACCAGAGTTCCGCTGTGGCGACTCCTAAATGGGAAAAGCTGAAAGAAAGACTGAGTTCTGTACAGCATCTAAAATGCTTCTGTCATTAACCACTCATTGCTTTTCTAGTACATTTGTTTTCAATTCCTAACTTCTCACAAGCCACATGACCAGAAATATTAGGAAAATATAATTAACTGGTATGATCTGAAAAGGAATCTTGACTTTCTTATTTTTACATGTATGTGCCAAAAATTGGTGGCCAGAACTGGTGAGCTGTATACAGACAGCTATCTGTTCACAGCCAACTAGCCCCATACTATAATACACTTTGCATCTGTGTCTAGTTTAACTCCCAAACTCTGTCCATATGTTCTCAGTATTTTGTTCCAACAATTTGATATGCACAGTTGTCGTGCTTCCTCCAATGTGCCTTCAGACATCAGCAGTACCAAGCAGCTCATTTTCATATCGCTGCTCAAAAATATGCAAATTAACTTCAGTATAATTAGTTTTGCCTTCATACATATTATTGAAATAGCATTTTTAGCTTAGGTTCTGAAGATTGATTAAGTGCAGGACAATGCTTCCTTTACGGTTATAGCCACAGTTCTTCCCACCTCGAATTAAAACTGCCAAGTGTTTATCCGACCTCAATTTTTCTTTTTTTTTTTCAGTTTTTCATATCCATTACAACTGCAACACATCCTCACTGTACTTCGCATGTGTGTCTTTTTATTTAGATCAAAAATGTTATTTAATTACATTCTTTTCATCAGTTAATTCTTTTGTCTACTAGCAATTTTACCTGCTCTACATGACACATCAACAGCTTTTGACAAGGTCAGGTCTGTTCTTCTACAAGCCTGTCCCTTGTTTCATCATTTCTTATATCACAAATTATTATCTCTCATTAGTGAATCATACAACTCTCCAAATTTACGATTGTTGGCTTTATTATTCAGCTCTGTAACATAAACAACCAAAGTCTCTGTATGACCATTTGCTCTTGTAAAGGACAAATGTCTAACAGATGGCAAAGTAATTCTTTGTTGACAACTTCTGAATGTCTCTATAAATTGCTACTTTATCTTTCTCCCTCCCTCAATTTAAATACATGCAATGATTCTTCTTTGGTGATATGTAGGAACACAGCATACTGGACGTTTTCAGGCTTTTCAGATGATCCACTTACTCTGAGGGAAGGATCAAACCTGGATCCAAAACTTCCAATTTTCTGCCATAACTCCTCTGCAGCATGAAAATTCCATGGGAATGCATGAATCACACTTCCACCAGGCATTATAATTCTGTATTTTCAAATATATTTAATTCATTCTTCACTTCTGCAGATATGTTTCTTCAGTTCTGCTGGATATTTCTAAAATTCTGACACCATGAGATTCCTAGATGGCCAATAAATAACACAAAGACACCGGCTATGTGGCATTGTTTAACGGCATGTTCAAACAGAGATTTCTAGAAGAGCTCTGTACTACATGCCACTGTGTATCACCATAGCTTGCTCTTCAGCATTAAAGCTACATAACTCATATATATCAATTAGTTCCTCTTCATGTGAAAGCTGTGACCCCCACACCTCATAAAATATTTTTAACTCCAAGATTGCCACTGACAGAATCAAGAACCTGGAAACAAAGTTGTGTTGGACTTTTGGACACACTTACCCCCATTTCAAGCTACAATCAATCTGGCTCCCAATACCCTGGACTTGATTCATCTGACTCAAATGACAATTCAACTGGGGATCAGCTGCTAGTGCAAATCCCCCTGAGGAAAGATAAGTAATGATGTGGAAATATTTAAACAGAACACAGACAAAATACCAAGACAGAGCTACTACATTTGTATACCAAAAGGAATACCCTGGGATTCATTAACACCTACACTAAGTGTACACTGTTCTGAGTGAACAGACGACAAAAGCAAAACTCACACCGTCTTCCTCCTAATTTCAGGTTTCCTACTGATTTTCTTACAATCTTAAATATCGAGCGAGATTCATAAAGGTTACCAAAAAGTGTAGACTACATGTACACTTATTGTAATCTTTCTGAAAGACTGGAAAGTACAAAAATGTGGTGGGGATGTTCTTAAATCTGATCGTGTATACTTACTGTAAGTTTTAATGAATCTGGCTCTCAACTTATGTATACTTAAAAATAAATTAACAATAAATAATTTTTCCATACTTACCCAAACTATTTCATTTTAAGTGATGCAAGTAGAGAGCAGCAAAAGAAGCAAACCGTTTGCTCCAAATGATGATCGTGTACTTGGATAAAATATGCTGTTTTTGAGATCTTAGAGAAAAGATCTGATATAATAGTTAAGATAGCTCTTCACTTAATAATAACACTAATAATAATTAATATTTATAATAGTGCTGCAAAATAGAATGCAGTGTTTATCAATGTTTTACTAGGGAATGCACTGGTTTATGAGACAGTGTCTAGCGTTCAGTCCAGAATGATGTAATACTTACAGCAATATTAGGCTCAATCAGGCGATACTGCAGCTCTCTGGCTTTTTCCCACTGACCAAGAGAACAAAGATTCTGGAGATTACATAGTGGTTCTCCCAGAACATTAGCAAGTGCACATACTCCTCCAACAGCACCTGCAAGAAAAAAAAAAGAAAGTACAGTACTGCTAATTTAAAACACAAGCTCTACTGCAGAGACAAAACACTGTGCTCAAGGTAGGTATTCAGTGTATAAACATCAAGAGTCCATATGCTGTCTTCCTTCCATCTAGAGACAGAAGCACAGTAAATATGTCTGTGCATACACATGCAAGTCCAATTTCCATTCTCAAACTTTGCTCAGTGTGCCAAGTTCCAACCATCAGCTTAAGAATTCTCAAGCAATTCCACCTTCTTGATGTGTGTTAAGTACTGCTGAAAGCAGAACTCATTTGCTCAACTGTGGCATGGATATATCAAGAGTAAGCCTGTTGTACTGTGCCTCAAGAATATTGGAAATTGAAACCATGTATTCAGTCTTGTACATAAATGCTCCCTCAAGGAAATGAGATACGAAAAATGAAAGTAAAAGTAGAGAATTGAGGATCTGATTAAAACAGATTATCATTTCTGCTGAAATCTGGACACACAAGACATAACTCAGTGCAGCGCTTTAAAAAATGTCTACCACCAAGCAGTTAAAGCCCACATCTAGTAACTGTACATTTTGTACACCAGTGAATTTATCACAATAAAACATTTAGTCAATGATGGTGGAGAAGTGACATTTGCAGTGATTGTTTTGTAACACAGCCTATGCTTAACAGCTATGAAAGGTGAGATTTCAGACAATCTTAAATTCCTGTTTATAGTGAGTTTTAAATGCTTGAAATTGTAAGCAAGAGGAAATTTTCTACTGTTCATCATTAACAATCAGTGCCAGTTCCAAATATTTAGAAATATTTGAAGTCCCTCTGAGGACTGTTAGATCATTTAAACTATCCCTTTAAAACAGATCATGTTTAAATTGCCACATCAAAGCATGAAACATTGTTTCTTTAAAGGAAGTAATGATGTTAAAACTACACCTTGAAAACACACAGATATTTTGATTACCCATTTAAAACATCCAATACCTGATGTTCCTTCTTACAACACTGTCTAAAGTATCTATTTGAAACATACATTGATACTTAAAATCTTCCAAGACATGTAATAGCTAAAGTGCTCAGTACAGGGACAGAGCCGAGTATATAGACAGAGCTTTGAGGCAGTCCACATAGGACCTGCTATTTACATCCTGTATTCTTTTAGTGAGAAACTTCTGCGTCTGCTCCACTTGTTGCAAATGCCTGGTCAGTTACATGCCAAAAAGTGCACTGTACTCGATTATTGGCCTAATGATGGCGGAGCAAAGGGGGATTATGATCTCCTTATATCTGGTTGCCATGCCCCTACATACAAGTTGCACCACATAGAACGCTTTTTTCACTACTATGGATACATGGTGACCAACGTTCAGGTTACTATCTACCTAAGTTCCCAAGTCTCTTACCATTAGGTACACACTTAGAGGAGTGCTATCAGTGTTGTAATTTGCAGGGATGGTCATCTTCCCAAAGGGTATAGTTATGCATTTTTGCCCTGTGTTTTAGGCCATGGCTCCTGCACCAGTTATTTGTCTGTCATACTTTCCTGGAGGAAATCTACATTTTTGGGGATTCATTGATTGCACCCAGTTTGCAGTCATCAGCAAATTTGGTCAGTCAAAGGCCCTCTACATTTGCTTTGACTTCACAGAAGTATATTTCAAACAGAAGTCCCAGTACCAAGCCCTGTGGGACAGCACTAGTAACAGGCTGCTTGGTGGATGTAGAGGTGGACTCCCCCCAACCTAACTTCATGTGTCCTATCTGTGAGCAATTTGGCAATCCATCCCGTGACATAAGCATTTATGCCTAAATTTGTGAATTTGTCTACAATACTAGAGTGCGATATTGTCTTAAATATCTTTGCCAAGTCAAGGTAGGCAGTATGTACTGTTCTGCTCTCACTCATGGCTCTACTGAGCTTCTCGAAGAAGTCCACGAAGTTTAGAAGGAATGACCTGGCCATGACGAAACCAAATTGGTATGAGGTCCAATGTTTGAAGATTTCCTTCATCTTTGTTTATCAGGTCCACAATAATTCTTTCCATGGCCTTGCAAATAAGACTAGTCAAACTTATGGGTCTGCAGTTCCCTGATCTGTTGATGGTCTGCCTTTGTGTAGAGGGATGGCAGCTGCTGTCCTCCAATCCCCAGGGATGAAGCCTGTCTGGAGGCTGTAGCTGAATAGAGATTCTTGTGGTCCTGGCAGGTCATGTTTCAAGCTATTGAGGAACCATTCTGGGATATTATCAGGATCCATTGATGCAGTGCTTTTAGCTCTGGAGTATGTAGTGAGGACCTATTCTTTAGTGATGGTTGGAAAAAGAGTAGAGGGTATTTCCTGGAAGGAAACTGGGGGTGAAACTGTAGCTAAATTTTATCGGCCAGCAAATTTGCTATATCCCCTGGTTCAGTATAGGACGTTCCATTTACTATTACGAAATGGGGCTGTAGCTACAAGCAGAGGACTTCCTGGAAAGAAATACATACTGCAACTACCAGGCTCAGAATGGGAGGAAAATAATTAGAGAGATAAAAGATGAAATCTCATGAACTTTAAGCCACCAAGCAATGGGCAAGATCCTGGGATATTAGAAATACCTGTAGAAATCTTAAAACTATAGGACAAAGCAGTATTAGATGCTTCTATGTGGCACACCTCATCACTAAGGGCTTTTCATCCAGAAAAAAGGAGGTCATTGTCTCACTGTACTCATCCCTCATTAGACCCATTATAGAGTATAATGCCCAGTTTGGTATGTATCTCACAAGACATCTGCAACAGCTTGAAAGGCCACAGAAATACATCACTAAAAGAATCACAGGCCTAAAGCAGATGCCATATACTTACAGTCTAAAAAAACTCCAGCTATACTCTGTGGCATATCGTCTATTCAGAGGCGATCTCTGCTTAACATACATGGCCATGTCAAACCCTGAGCTGTTGGACATGCTCCACTTAAAGAAATCCCAATCCCTCAGAGCCACACGCTCCAGGGATCTAAACCTTGTCATCACAATGAACAAAACATGCTGGAGGGATAGGTTCCTGACCCAGAGACTCCCCATACTCTGGAATAGACTGCCCATATATATCAGGCAGAGTGCCTCTTTGGCCATCTTCAAAAGGAACCTTGATGATTGGATGGGAGATAGGAAATTCACCCCGGGGATCATGTCAGTCGCCCTGCTAGACAGGAGCCTGGAGAAGTAAATATTGTGGGAAGAAATATCCAGGGAATTGTTATGGCTAGGCTTGCATAGGCCCTAGGGCCGATAGCCTAGTACCAACCTATGAACCTTGGTTAAACATGTTTTAATAAAATAGTGAAGAGAAGAAGGATCCTGAAATCATGACAAATGGTGGTAACAGTTATTAGGACGGAAAGAAAGAAAATATTTTGCAGATCCAGGCTCAGAGAGGTCAGTCTCAGTCTTAAATCATGACTACCCCTAAAAACTGGGAAAGTATACTGAAAAAAATATATATTACTGTTGATGAAACTGGACCCTGGCAATGCGTTCAATAGAGTGAGATGGAAATTTATGAAAACAGTGATGCATAAATTGGAATGCCAAATGATTAGGTGAACTTGGAGATGAAAATATATGAACAAGCAGAAACATGTATCAAAATATTTGGGCATTTATCAGGTAGGAGTGAAGCCACAAGGTGTATGAGGAAAGGCTGCCCACTTTCCCCCACTGTTTGCTCTACACATAGAATATCCTAGATTAAGATATGAGAATTCATCATACATGGATATAGATGGCATGGAGAACAGGAAA
Source organism: Protopterus annectens (assembly GCF_019279795.1). Taxonomy (NCBI): domain Eukaryota; kingdom Metazoa; phylum Chordata; order Ceratodontiformes; family Protopteridae; genus Protopterus; species Protopterus annectens. Next base: position 474,510,239 of record NC_056748.1, read on the forward strand.
AACTGGCTTTGATTGCAAATGACACTTTGTATTTAAACTCAGCACCAAGATGTATATGCCTAACTTATTTGGATTACTGAGAGTATAAAAGCAACAGGATACAAAATAAAGTATATGAGAGTAAAACAAAGGTAGTAATCTTAAATTGTACCTCAAAATTTTGATTGGTGTAATCAGAACCTTTTCTGTGGGGGCATGACAAAATAAAATATTTAGGGATCTGGATAAAGGAGAAGATCCCACAGGCAGCTAAACACAAGTGGATAGACACTGAACAGAAAATAGTATAACAAATTAAGAGGTGGAAATTATGAATATGGATAGGGAAAGCAAGATAAGAGGAATAAAGGTGTTTCTGGTTCCTCTAATTCTATAAATAGGCCAATTCTTTTTGCAAAGCCAGGAGAAGAATGCGGATAAGAACAGAAAGTTCTTTCAGAATAATCAAAACCTATAGTAAACTGGGAAACAACAGTAATGCCAGTTGAACAGGGTGGTCATGGAATGCCAAATTTGAAAGTCTACTACCAAGCAACACAAATAAGGTTAATTTATCTGTTACAAAGTGAGGAATATGCTGCTAAGAGGAAAAATAATAGTAGGGAAACAAAGAAGAGGAAGGGTAGAAGGAAAAAGATTGTGACTTTGAAAGCAGATGGTAGGAAGAGAAGGAGAAAGGTTAGTGGAGAGATACGTAGGACAGGATGGACAGGTTCTGTTGGTTTGGTCAACAGGGACTTTGGAAAACATTTGTTTAATCATCCACATCCCTGGGTACAGGAATATCTCCTTTCCCCAGGGAATGTTTGATCTCAGATTTATTTTACATAATTAGTGGGGGGGGGGGGGTGCATGGGGGGCTTGCCTGAAGCAAAAAAATGTTTTAAACTTGCATGTGCCGAGGTTCTTCCTCAGCATGTGCACTAGGTAGTCAAAGTTTCAGTTTGATGTAGAGTGGTTTATTTTCAGGATGTCAACGTTAATGTTAGTCAATCAACCAAAGGTAAATTGGTGGGAGGGGTATGTTGGGGAATCAGTAAAGGAAATAATCCAGGGTGAAAATAAAACTGGGAGGGAAAATGCAACTGGCTCCAACTGTTATAGATGTAGGAAAGGATAAGACAGGATGATGAAACAGCAGCCATGAAAAGATGGACAATTTATGGGTTGGGAACAAGCGAGGCAAGGATTTGAACTACATTAAAGACAACGATTATCTAATATGGGACTGATAACTGAATTTAAGCATAATTATGGTCGGAAGTTAACATGACAAGAGATCCTTGAATAGGTAAAAATACTGACAGAAGCCAGAACTAGTGCTGACAGAACACAAAACAGGTTGACAGGCAACAATAGAGGAGAGGAGGATAGGCATTGACAAAGATGGAGTACTAAAATAGGGAAGCAAATTATCAGATAGCAATGGAGATAGATCTGTCTAATACTGAGATATGTTACACAATCAAGAAAGTTTAACATTTTTCCATGGAAATGGCTCTACAAATATTTCTACACTCTAAATAGGCTGCAGAAGATTTAGCCACAACTAAATGAGCAGTGTTGAGAGTGTAGGGAAGGGGAGAGAGGATCTGGAGAACATATCTTTTAGGAATGTGATGGGTTACATTCTTAAAAAAAAAAATGACATTCAAGATTTCATGAAAAAAAAAACACTCCTAGAATCAATTTTGCATTTTAAACAAGACCTAATGATGTTAATCTGGGATCCAGAACTGAAAACTCATGGGGGGGGGGGGTATACAGGCCTTAATTACTTTAATAATGCTAGTAGCAGAGAAAGCAATGACACAAATGAAAACAGAGACATGGCCCTGAATGGGAGGAGATCCAGCAAATAATGGAAGAAATTAAAAAAATAGAAGAGCTAGCAAATATTATAGGAAAGGCAGGGAAAAGGATGCAAAATAAATGGCTGATATGGAATTGGGTAAACAACAGTGAGTGGGAAAATTCTAAAAAGACAATATTTATCATAGTTTGCAGTTATACATTTAGTTAAAACAGTTTTTTTAATGCCTAACTACATAAAAACAGAGAAAAGGTGCAGTGCCCAGAAACATATACTGTCTGGGGCAGGGCTGGATTCTAGAAGTTAGTGTACAATTTCAAAAGTCCTGGCTGCACCACTAGTCAAAAACAAATCACATAGCTTGAGAGCATTCAAATTTAACACGTACGAAGAAGATCTTTTGGTGCAGAAGGAACCAATTCAGCCTGTGATACATGGGAGCAAAAACAGTAACTTTTTACCTGTTCTGAATAAACTATTATCAAGATATGAATGGGAGGAAAGATGTGCTGCAATCTTCTTTTTCAGGACTGGGACAATGTATGGATATATGCATCAAATGTTTTAGACCTGGCTTTATTGAGCATAAACAGGAACACTTGACATTTTCAGCAGCGGTGAAAAGGTTCAGAGTTACAGTTCTCAACTTTCAGCACATTTTCTTAATTAGCCCATCTAATACCTTTCATTTGTAGATTTCCAAGTTCTCACCTAGAGAAGGCCTACTTCTTACATTACTTTGTTAGAACATTCCATGGTTATTTATGTACAGTCAACCAGCAGAATGAGGAAACCAAGAACATGTAAGACTTGAAAGGATCCATTTTTATGCAGCACTTAATCCTAGGCCCTCTAAGTACTGCAGTACCATGTGTAGGGGTTGAGTCCATGTCACTAGTTCAAGTAGTAGGCACCAGCCACATTATATAATGTATTATCACTCTCCTCCAGGCAGCCAACTCCTATAGCTTGATGTACATGAGGTTTGTAAAGGCATCAGAGGCTCTTGGTCCAAGATTAGCTCATCATCCATCGATAATGTCAAGCCTCAAAACAAATGCCAACTCAAGAGTGGCTGCAGTGATTGTTCATCAGTTGTGGAGTCTTTTGGCTTTTCCCAGTTAGGGGTCGCCACAGCGGAACTCCGGTCCGCTAATGATTGGCAGTAGATTTTTACGTGCCGAGTTGCCGGCCCTGATGCACAACCTTAAACGAAGGTATGCACATTCACGCATGTCTCTACACAGAAGACACTCTAGCTGAGAATCGAACAGGACAACATCTTACTGTGAGGCGACAATGCTACCGCAGCACCACATTGTTCATCAGTGGCAGTAAAAAAATGGACAAAAGGCAGATTAGCCCAACATGATTATACAGAAAAAAATTAAATGTGAACAAAATTAAATTATAAGAGTCAATTATTTAGATGTTAACATTACTAGGGACGCAAATATGAACACATTCATATCCAAGGTTTACTGTAAATCGACATATTCAAATAGTTTAAGTTACAAAAGCCATCACCCCTTTTACGTCAAGAAGAACCTTGTGAGAGGAAAAATGATTAGGGGGGCCCGAATGTGTTCAACCCTGGATTGTCTGAAGAGAGAATTAGGTCAGTTAATTCAAATGTTTACTGACAGGGGTTACCCAGAGGACTGGGTTTGTGAATTGGATATGGACATTTTGAGTGGGTGGGGTACTAGATACACCCTTTTGCTGGGGGTGCCACAGCCCCGAAAAAAGCAACTCTTCCCAGGGGCTAGTTTCACTCATTCACACTCTATGGTTACATATTATGGCTCCTTCGGTCATAAGATTAAGAGACATTCTCAATAAAAACTGGGTTATTTTGGAGGGTAATGAGAACCTGATCCAGTCCCTTGGTTAAGGACCATTATTTTCAAATAAGTTAGGACACAATATGAAGCATCTCTTGGAACACCCCCTTTTAAATATAAAGGAAAGAAGGGGAACAAAGAAATGTGGTAAATGTAATCAGTGTCCACTTATGTTGGAAAATATGGAGATATTGATAGGGGACCCACTGTAGAGAATTTATTTGGCAGGGGAGAACTGCCAAACCAAGGGCCTGGTTTATGTGAGTGTTTGTCAGGGGTGTAACATGTTTTATGTAGGCAAAATTGAAAGACCCCCTGAGAAAAAGGATTTACAAATACTCATATGCAATGGAAACTCACAACCATAACAATGCTTTGCACAGATATGCACTGAAATGTGACAATTTTACAGGATACAAGTTTGGGATTTTAGAAGTTGTCAGACACAACGAGAGGGGAGGGGATTGGTGTAATGAAATAGCGAGAAGGGAACTGATGTGGCAGTTGTCACTAAATGCCACCCAACCACCAGGTATCAATAACCACTTATCTTTGGTGCCTGTATTGAAGCAAAGGGCACTTAAGTTATAAAGGCATTTTTTGACAAAGTTTTGAGAAATAGTTAATTAATGTAGAAAGGAAAGAATGTACATTTTTTCTATATATTTTTTTTAATTATCACTTGTATTTTTAACCTGCTTCTTTAAAATGTTAATTGACAGATAATGTCAACTATTTAAACCATGATCCAATGCTTTTTTATAGTTCTGAAAAAGTCTGTGATTTGATCAGAGAAAAGTGCTTACCTTATCTACTGCATGGGACATTAAAACAATGGATGGATTTATCTTATTGATTTTATGTACCACTACAACAACTGTTTGGTGGAATTTTAAGATTTTGCTGCACGTCTTTCTATTAAATTGCTGAGTGGAACTTCTGGTCTTGTCAGTGTTCCTGGGTTCTTGAGTCAGTTACAGGAGTGTTTTTGTTTTACTTGTGGACTATACTCTTGCACGCCTCTCTTTTTACTTAGAACATTCCATGGTTATTTATGTACAGTCAACCAGCAGAATGAGGAAATCAAGAACATGTAAGGCTTGAAAGGATCCATTTTTGTGCAGCACTTAATCCTAGGCCATCTAAGTGCTGCAGTACCATGTGTAGGGGTTGAGTCCATGTCACTAGTTCAAGTAGTAGGCACTAGCCACATTATATAATGTATTATCACTCTTCTCCAGGCAGCCAACTCCTATAGCTTGATGTACATGAGGTTCATAAAGGTATCAGAGGCTCTTGGTCCAAGATTAGCTCATCATCCATCGATAATGTCAAGCCTCAAAACAAATGCCAGCTCAAGAGTGGCTGCAGTGATTGTTCATCAGAGGCAGTACAAAATGGACAAAAGGCACATTAGTCCAACAAGATTACACAGAAAAAACTAAATGTGAACAAAATTAAATTATAAGAAACAGCAACAACACAACTGAAGACAGCAGGGGCACACAAATACCAGACACTAAATGCTAGGCATACTGTAATCACAGGTAACTCTACAGCTGGTGACATGAAGACCACCTAGCTAGTATCTCAGAAAAAGCTGCTATGGTGTACTGACACCTGTGATGTGCATTCTAAATATGTCATCAATTTACACAAAAGGCAAATTCACAATAAATTGCAAAAATGCCAAACAGGCACAAGCAATATGCCTGTCAGTGTAAATACGTGGTTATTTGCATTACATAGGAAATTCCTGCTATTCAGTATGTGCTTCCAACTACAGAACATTTATTAATCCTGCAACAAATGTTAGCAATTCATTATTTTCTTGTGGGCACTTCTTCATGGTACTCCTATATATTCCCTTTTGTCAGGGAAGTGTTGCTCTGAATAAGAACAGAGGAAAGTGAAAAAGTATCCTGCCTCTTTTTTTTTGCAGTTCCTTCTTGTAAGAGATACCCAGTGAATGCTGTCTGAAAATGTATAAAACAGTAAGGGAATCCTTGATCTCTGCAAATATACTGCAAACAGTTATGCCTAAATGAGACTGTTGTACTTGAAAATAATTTTAATGCTCTGTACATACCATGACAACAGCAAAAACAATTCCTTACCTACAATGTAACCACCTAGAAGAAAGCCAGCTGACCCAGACAGAACCTGGAAATCCATTCCCTTGGTTTTGTGGATGATCAAACCAATTCGGGTCACCTTTAAAATTTATAATAAAAAAAGTCAATAAAAATCTTACAGCTATAGCACTCCTGTTCTGTTTTGTCAGTAACTCATACTTAAGCATTTTTACAAAAATGTATGTGTATGTGCATTGCCAGTGCTTGCTAAACTAATTATCTGATGGCTTCAGGCCGCTCTAGTGACAAAAGAGATGAGTAAAGGTGAAAAAGTACAGCAATCTCATGTATGGGCTGTTTAAAATCAGGGACATAAATCAAAAAGGAAGGGTCACAATAGCACTGTGTGGTTCGGTTTGGGTGTTACTATGATACAATTCTGACCATTCAGCTGTGAAGATGGTCAGTCATCCGTTTCCTTAATCCCATCAGCTCTACTGAAAAATAACTGTTACTGCATTATATTGCTATTTAATTTTTTCTGAATGCATTTTGGTTAGAATGTTACTTATTTTCTCTGTTAACATTTAACAACTGTAATCACAAGAGAGCCCTTCTAGACAATCTACACTGACACAGACCAAACAGTAATTACATAATACATTACAAATGATTAGGCAATATAAAGTAAACAGTTATATATGAGAATGAATATAACACTAAAAGCATTCAGTATTATATAGCACACAATAAAAATGCGTTCTTATAACGGTCCTTTTATACTTTGTGTAATTAAAGAAAATAGGTAACATTTCCCAAAAGAGCCAAAACACCTTAGACATCACATGAAACATTAATACTAAGCTTGAAATTTAGAGGACGATGGAATAAAATTTAGTATTCCAAGCAAAATCTGAAGTGTTAGGCAGGAAAATCAAATAACCCAAAAAAAGAATTGTTTTTTCTCAGCCTCACATGCACAGCCGGATCATGGTCATAAGTCAATGGGACTAGGTAAAGTTATAGTACAGCGGCACCCCACATCCCATTACTTGCCTCCCCCCCCCAGTTATCATAAAATATTGTTCAAACCTGCCAGTGTGTATACTACTTCCTTACTTTTAACAAAGATAGCATAGATTTGTAATTTAAAACTCTTATTTAAAATTTTACAGCAAAAACACCGACAGCCATTTGCTAAACAAACCACCCTCACATTGAAAACAGACTTAGTATGAGCAAAGTACAGTTGTGTACCTACCATAAATGTAGATGTTCGAATGTATTCACTGTTGCAGTCATTACACTTGGGTTATTCTGCTGGCAGGCTACCTGCAGTCGGCCAGAATTCCAAAGTCTAGGTCCAGCGTCGGTTGCTGTCACCTCTTCCCTGACGTCAGTGCGCCAGGGGTATAAAAGATGCAGCCGACGCCATTTTCTTCAGTTTTTCTTGCCCCAGATGTCAGGTGCCCCCAAACTGGTAGGCTGAAAAAATATGCCAATAAGTATGCATGCACAAAAATAACATTTCCTTCATCTACAAGCAAATACACCAAATAGGTTGTATAGGATAGAGAAATACAGATAAGTCCAAGCAAAGAAAAGGGGGATGGTGGTTGGGTAACCTGGACTGCAACAGTGAATAACTCGAACATCTACATTTATGGTAGGTACACAACTGTACTATGTTCATCGTGTTTCACTGTTGCAGTCATTACTTTTGGGTTGAATCCCAAAGCTGAGGATGGGTGGCTGGGCTAAATAGGATTAGGAGAGGCTATGAGGCCCTGCAGAACTGCAGTGGCAAAGCCTGCTCTGGATTTAGAGTAAAGAGGTAAGTGGTAGTGCTTTGTGAAAGTGTGCACTGAACTCAAGTTACAGCCTCTAAGATATCTTTGGTTGGTACTCCTCTAAGGAAGGCTGCTGAAGTGGCTGCTGCTCTGGTAGAATGAGACCTAATGCCCTTAGGCACTGATTTGCCATGATGAAGATAGCAGAAACGGATGCAATGCCTATCCATTTAGAAATAGTCTGTTTTGAGATAGCCTTTCCTTGTGATCCTGCAGCATAAGACACTAAAAGTTGCTCAGTCTTTCTGAAAGCTTTAGTTTTGTCCAAGTAGAAGCGTAACTGCCTGTGTATGTCCAAAGAATGCAGAATTTTCTCACCCTTGTTCTGTGGGTTTGGATAAAAGGTAGGCAAGTGAATGGTTTGTTTGAGGGCCACACTGGACACCACCTTAGGCATAAATGGTGGGTTTGTCCGTAGAGAAACCCTGTCTGGATGAAAAATGATAAAAGGTTCCACAGCCATGAGTGCATGTAACTCCGAGACCCATATTGCAGAGGTTATTGCTAGGAGCAGAGTTGTTTTCCAGGATAAGAATTTTATATCAGCTGTTGAGGCTGGCTCAAAAGGAGGCAGTGTGAGTTTTTCCAAGGTACTGCCTTATTAAAGGATGAGAAAAAAATAGGTGGTTCCGTATTGTAATGGGCTGAAATGACAGAGGCATGAATCTTAATTGATGAGAAAGAAAGGCCTTTGTTCAGCATCTCAGTTAGGTACTGTAAAATCTGATGGATATTTGGTACACACGTGTCAATGTCTTGTTCCTGGTTCCAAGCACAGAATCTCTTCCATTTTTCTGCATAAGATTTTCTGGTACTGGGCCTTCTGGCCTCCAAGATAACATCCATAACAGCTTTTGAAAGAGGAGTGTTTTGAATGGCTACATTATCCGCCATGCTGCCAGATTTAAGGTCCTGAGTTGGCTGTGCAGGATCTGATTGTTTTGTTGGGACAGCAAGTGAGAAGTTTGAGGCAATATCCATGCTGGACCTTGAGACAAGCTGTTTAGGATTGGGTACCAGTGCTGCCGTGGCCAGTCTGGAGCAATCAGTATCATTTTTGGCTTCTCTTGTCCGACCTTTAGGAGTACCCTGGGAAGGAGAGGCAGTGGAGGAAAGGCATATACTGTTAGATTTTTCCAGCTGAAGGATAGGGCGTCTACTCTCCATGCTTGCTTGTGATAAATCCTTGTGCAAAATCTCTGCAATTGGCAGTTGTGAGGGGAGGCAAAAAGATCTATGTCTGGGCATCCCCATTTCCTTGTTAACATGCTGAAGACTTGTGGATCCAGTTTCCATTCGTGGGGATCCATGAGGTTTCTGCTTGGTTCATCTGCCAGAGTATTTGTTTTTCCTGGCAGGAATTGTGCTTGCAGGTGAACTTGATAAGCCAATGCTGTGTCCCATAAGGTCATTGCTTGTCTGCAGAGGGGGTAGGAATGTGTACCTCCCTGCTTGTTTATGTACCACATGACCGTAGTATTGTCTGTCTTTATCAGTAGCTGTCCTGGTTGAAGTAGATCCTTGAAAGCTGTCAGGGCATTTTGAACAGCTAGCATCTCTTTTTGATTGATGTGAAGATGCATCTGGCTTGCAGGCCATGTGCTCTGAATACATTTTCCTGCCATATGGGCCCCCCAGGCATAATCTGATGCATCCATTGTCAGTGTCTGTCTGGCTGTGGGTAAACTGAATGGCAGACCCTTGTTGTGGTGACAGGCCTCTGCCCACCATCGGAACTCCTGTTGCAGGCAGGGAATGAGTGTAATTATTGTCTCCAGGGTAGCCTCTATCTAAGAGCATATCTGTGAGTTTGTCTATCTCGCTTTCGAATACTACGTCATTACTTATAATCCTGGATTTTTGTAATCGATAGGATCTCAGACAATATGAATAAAGAAGGAGATGTGAATAACTTACTGGAAACAAGGGAATGTTTATGGCAACTCAGACTTAATACGAGCAACACACCTGGCATTAATGAACACATCTCCATTTCTAGTATTTTAAAATACAAATCATATTGTATCTAAACAAGTTTTCAAATTCATTAAGGATGAACTTCATTTTATTAGGTATATTAAACTAAATAAAAGGAGTACACATACAAATCAACACAACAATATACAAAAATTTTATTATCTATTCAAAGATTGCATATTTACAATTCTAACTGAACATATATATATTTTTTAACAATTTTAATTTTAATTTTTAGTATTAGTACTCTTAATTACATATATATATATTTTTATAAAGACATACTTATTAACTATCAACTATTAATCATCAACTATTAACTATTATAAACACACTTTTGTTCAGTTTATTAGTCTTGTATAACAATTGACTAGACACAGGAACGTTGACTGGATTAATTTTAGTACAAGACTGTTTTATTCAATATTTTATTGTATATTAAGGAGGCGTTGTATTGTTTAATTAATTATTTTATTAATTTATTCAATTAATTGTTGGAATTTTAACTTGACTGGAGTGGAAATGCTTTGTAATAAAAGAAAAGGCTTTCATTGTTTTTTTACTCTGATGAAACCCACGGACTGGATGGGTGAAAGCGCTTAGTGTGTTATTATAGAACTTGTAATTAAACGGTGCTACCAGTGTACGGACTACTTTGGCACTTTTTAGATACCATTGTAGTTTCCTCATATGCAGTCTGGCATATGGAATTAGTAGAATGCAAGATGCCATGAAATCCAGGGCCTGCAGGATTTTCCTTGCAGATAAGTGGGTCTTTGTTGCCAATTTTTTTAAGAAAGAAGTCAGTTGTTTTTGTTTGTCTGGCATGAGATAAGCCATCTGGGCAGTTGTATTTAAGCTTGCGTCCAGGAATATTATCTCTTGAGAGGGCACTAGTTTTGAATTATTTTCGTTTACTGTGTACCCTAGGCCAATTAGTAATCTTTTTACAAATGCCAGATGCTTTAGAAGAACGTCTTTGTTCTCTGCTTGAATAAGGCAGTCGTCCAAGTAGGGATATATTTGAATTCCTCTTTGTCTGCAAAATGCAATTACTGGTACCAGGCATTTTGTGAATACCCTGGGCACAGTAGATAAGCCAAACGGCAGTGCAGAGAATTGGCAGTGCATTGAGACAGCTATGAATCTGAGGTATCTTCTGCAAGATTGTCTGATTGGGACATGCAGGTATGCCTCTTTTAGGTCCAAAGTTACGAGCCAAGCCTTCTTGCCCAGCATGGGCTGTAGCTGCTGTAGAGTCAACACCTTGAATTTTGGAACTTCCAGAAACGTATTTAGTATAGACAGGTCCAGTATTGGTCTCCCGGCTTTGTCCTTTCTGGACAGTAAGAAAAGTCCGGAGTAAAATCCTTGCCCCTGCTCTTGTTGTGGTACTTGTTGAATGGCCCTCATGTCCATGAGGGCTGTAATTTGCTTTTGTGCCTCTGCCCATTGATTGTGTGGCAGGTCTGGCATACCTTCTGACCTTGGTAGGGTGTGAAAATGGAACCTGTAGCCTTGGGACACTATGTTCAAGACCCATTTGTCTTGGGTAACCATTTACCAATTTGATGAGAAAAGTGCTAGTTTTCCCCCTAAGGGGGCTGCCAAAAGAAAAGTGCTTGGGTCTGGCAGAGGAATGTCATTGGGACCGTTTCCTGTAAGGTTGTGATTTGTCTTCTCCGCTTTTGGAGGTAGGAGCATCCCATTGTTTAGGCCTGTATGAGCCTTGGGGCTGAGATCTGCCTCTGGGATGCCTGTATCTGCCTCTTTGTGGTCTGTCTGACACTGGAAATGACCAATTTTTAGAAGGCCAGTTCCTGCTAAATCTGGGTGGCTGTACCTGTAACAAATCCTTAACTGTCTGCATGGATTTTGCTTTATCCTCCATTTTTTTCAACACCTCTTTTGCTTTAGTACCAAACAAAGTATCATGCTGTAAAGGAGCATCTAATATTTTTGCTTTAACATGATCAGGCAGATTCTGTTCCTTTAGCCAAGCATGCCTTCTAATAACAGAACCTGTAACAACAGCCCTGCATGAGGCCTCCAGTGAATCATAACCACATTGCAAAGTATGCTTTCCCATTTGTTCAGCTGCATGCAATAAATCCTGCATTTCCTTGTTCTCTGAACATTCAGTATCTGTCAACAATTTCTGTTTAAGCAATGACATTAAATATTGCTGATATTTAAGCATATGAAACTAACAATTTAAAGCCCTTACAGCCAAAGTAGCAGAAGTGTAAACTTTTTTCCACCATCTGTCCAGAGCCCTAGAATCCCTATCAGAGGGGACAGGGTTTTTTGCAGTGGAAGCTTCGACCCCTTTGGGACCCTGAGATATAGTTTCTGGGTCAGCAGCGGGGTTTTTATATAGGAATTTATGAGAATCTGGGACCCTGTAGTATCTGTCTGGCTTAGCAGGTGCAGGGGGTAAAGAGTCAGGGGACAGGCCGGACTCTGAAAATACATCATCCACAATGTCTAGAACAGGTGGAATAGCAAGGGGTCTGTGCTGAGGAAGTAGCAGAAAGTCTCTGAGCCTTTTCTTAGATTCAGAATAATCTTGGCTCTCCCAGTGGAAATGCTCCCTCATGGTATGCAGGGTTTCCCCAAAAGAATAATCCTCAGGAGGAGAGGCTGAAGGAATGGATTCTTCAGCATCAGAATCCTCATAGGGAAGCATGGAATAATCCTGTTCAGAAGAGGAATCAGAGGAAATAGAAATCTGATCAGAAGAATCATATTCTGTCTCTTGCCTAGGCCTCTTTTCAGGAGGGGGATGGGAACCCCTGATCAAGGTCTTCGGCCATTTTAAACATCTGTTTTTTAGGCATGAAAGTCTGAATAGGAGAATGCTGTACTTGTTTATTTGTCTTTAGAGCTGCTTTGGTCTTTGTCTTTGAAGCGGAAGATGGCTTAACATATAGCTGTGTAGGTCTGAAGACACCCTCAGAAGCCGATGCCTGCTCAGCGGCTCCGGACCCATCTGAGGGAATGATTTCTGTGTGTCCAATACCTTGAGCATCTAGAGGTCCAGTCGGCTCCACGTGGGAGTCGGAAGTGGCCTGTGGCTCTGAGGTAGCAGGAGCCAGGGGCTGCGAAAGCTCCCGAGAACCAGCGAACCGGCCTAACGGAGGCCTCATCGTCGGTTTTGGACCCTGGATGCCTATCATTTTCCTTGTCCTTGCATTTTTTGTAAACTCCGGTTGTCGGTTGTTCTGTTGGCATTATATAATTAAATCTTCGGCCAAAGTAACGAAAAGCAAAATTGAACCGATGCTTAATAGTGCATTGGTTAAATCTAGCACAAAACCGACAAGCTAGCAACGTTGTGATCAGGGCCTAGGCAAGGAATACAGTAAGAGTGAAAATCCTTAAGAGGTATTTGCTTCCCACAAGAAATACAATTGTTAACTTTTTCTGACATCGGTCTGGAGCAAGAAAAAAGTTTCCCCAATGGGGTTCTTAGCTTTAATGAAGACTTCTGTTCTGAAATTTGGATTTGAAAATCTCAGGAGTCAGCCAACCGGCACTTGCGAACTGCTTTTGCTTCGGGCATCGCGCAGCAAGAAAGACTGAAGAAAATGGCATCGGCTGCATCTTTTATACCCCTGGCATACTGACGTCAGGGAAGAGGCGACAGCAACCGACGCCGGACCTAGACTTTGGAATTCTGGCCGACTGCGGGTAGCCTGCCAGCAGAATAACCCAAGAGTAATGACTGCAACAGTGAAACATGATGAACATCTGTAAACTTCTCCTCCCTTAAAACTTGCATTTACTGAAAATACATCTGGCAACCCATTAAACTACAAAGATATTCTGGGATTTACAGTCAAACACCATATAGTGGAGCACTAATTAGAAGCTATGTGCAGAGTGCAGGCATTCAACGGACAAATTTGTAATGTAATTGCCAACAACCTGAGACAACCCACTGGATGTATGTCTCTTTTCAGGAGCTGCTCATGAGCACTGTCTTGTGAAATGAGTCACAAAGACAACAAACGAAGGTTGAGAGACTCAAACCCTGCACTGCAATAAGGTGCTTGTTAACTGCTCATAGCCTTACTTATCTGCACTGAGTGCCAGACAAACTCTTACAGCCTAAACAGGTACTTTTTGCACTCACGTGCCTGCAAAAAACAAAGTAAATTAAAGCTATATGCATAGTTAAAATATTTTGGGTTTAGATATTGTTGAGAATAGTTATGCTGTCAGTATTATGGTGTTTATTTTTTGTGCACTTTATATACATATGTATATATATATATATATATATATATATATATATATATATATATATATATATATATATATATATATATATATATATATGCATACAGACAGAGAGAAATAGAAAGGCAGAGTAAATTATCTAAGAAATAAGCAAATGTTCAAAAGAACGTAAAAAAATAAAATGATCTTTAGATTGATTGCACAAAAAAAAAAAAAATCACATTATTTTACAGGCACCCAACATACTCCCTGCTCATTAATCATATCAACTCTAAGACAGCACTACAGTAGGGAGAAAGCAAATTCCCAGACCCCATTGTACTGTGACCTTACATGCAGAACTGCCGTCAGGCAAACAACAGAAGAAAAAAAAAAGAGGAGTGCTCATTCTTCTGAGCATTTGCTCTTAGCTATTACACCTACATACACATATATACACACAAGCACATATTTTATATGCACACACACACATACACACATATACACACATTATATTATATATCTACATATCTCTATAATATACATACCTATAAACACACACACACATATGGATTCAGTATGTTTGTTCATATATTTGTTATAGTGAGTGTTTAATTACTAAGACTGTTTTGTCATCCTGCCAGTTCATCACAGGATGCTGACTTATTACTACACAGTGAGGATTGAGATTCTGCCCTTTATCCACTGTTTTGTGATGCTGCACTTGGTATGTATAGTTATGTTTCTTTTTGGGGTGGGGATTGAGTTTATACCATTTATGGTCAATGCACCATATGTCAATTTAGTGAATCGGTGATGTACTGAAATATAAATACACAACACACACATATGTATGACGTGATGATATGAGGTAGTGCCATCTGTGTCAAGGAGAGCAGTGCATGTGTAACATATGTCAGCATAGCTAACTGGAGGTTTGTAAAGAATTTAATGTAATTTGTCTATCACACTGATTTGTACAGATGCTTGTGTTAGAAATGCATCAACAGTGGGTCCTGCTGGACAGAAAAGAGATACACATGTATGTCAGACAGTATTATTATAACTAATTAAATGTATATGTTTTAACAAAGAATTCTGGAAGGGAAGAGGTTAATCTCAGTCCAGCTAATTTTGAAAAATGGGTTGAAAATTAAATGGGTTGGTTTAAGCCATAAAGATTTTATCTTACAGGTGTGATTGCAGCCAGAGACAAAACTGTCTGGGAAAACTATGACTAGTAATCTTACAGTATTGTACTTAGCGGTAAACTACCTGCTACCCTAGAAGGGTGGAAGTTTTTGAAATTGTTTTATAGTTTTCAGATACTGCTACAGATCTTAGCAAAGCCCTGGGTCTATAATGCACCAGAGTCAGGTGATCAGATGTGGTATTCTATGACCAGCACAGAAATGATTTTTTAGATATTAGTGAGAGACATGACTGAACTCTTGCAGCAGCACTGTTTTTTGGAACCTGGAAAGATCTCTCACAGATATCTCACACCTCGTCTTTCCTTGCTGTAGTAATCAATTCAAGACTCATCATCTTGTCTTGTTGTGGTAAGTACCTTTACTAGGGAACAGTAATTCCTTAGTCAGGTTAGGAAAACATAGTGAGATTATTTTTTCTGCATCTATGTGTGAATCTATCCAACTGTGTTATTTTTTTATATCTCCCATGATTGAAACTCTGGTGTTTATTGTAACTAGATATTCAGCATTCTCACGTTTTCTACTTTATTATTTATTATTAAATATTTGTATATCTTTCATTGTGGCTGGTCTTTTAGAGAATACTTTTAACATCTTATCAGTACTTATGCTTATTTTAGTGACACTATGGCAGCTCCTGAAAGTCTTGCTGCATTGGTCAAACTCTACCATTTGTATTAGCATTAATTTTACTCATTATAATTGGGTACCCTTGTAACAGCCTTAGAGTAGCTGACTGGTGACAGCGTAATTACCTTATAATCTGAGCAGAGAGGGCACAGCTGGAAAATCTGAGCCAGCCTTTCCGAGGTGTGCGTGTGAAAATCAGATATCCAAGTGTGTGTGCGTCAGCTACTTGGAACAAGAACACAGAGCACCAAAGTGGTCAGTGTGGAGTTCTGTTTGGGGCCTAAAGAGAACGAGAGAGAGAGAGTCCTTCCCCAGTTCTGGAGAGTGCTCCCTGTGTGCTCTTAAAGGAAATTCTTCTTGGTGCAAAGAGCTGCATCTGAAAATACTGTGTGTATCCATATTTGTTCCTAGTGGCCATCCGTCACCAGTATCAGTGGTAAGGACTGAGGATCCTTGATTACTGCCCAGAAGTAGGGACCGTCACACACACACACACATATATATATATATATATATATATATATATATATATATGTGTGTGTGTGTGTGTATTTATTATATACCCATCAACACATGTCCATGTGTGTATTTATTATATACCTACCCACATATGTCCAATTACAGGCCCTTGTTTAACTACACACAAATCAAATGCATTCTTGCAATCAGGTGAATGAACAAAGTAATGTATTCCAGTTTGCTGCTGTGAGAACCATATCATCCATTGCACTTCCCAACCACTTAGCTCAAGAATCACAAATAATCAAAAATCAGGAAATGATTTTAAATACTGGTCTTACAAACTGGCACTATTGCAGGTTTTGAATAAGCAAGCATTTTATGAAAATCACATGTAGTCATTATTTAGTGGGTGTAGTCCACAACACTTTACCAGTAAGCCACAGAGTTTACAAGGAACAGACCACAAATATGAAGGGGAAAATCAGGGACAGTTGAGTTTTATACTCGCTGCACACACAATCACATAACGATTACAGCTATCTGTAGGACTGTGCCCATCAGGTATCTACAAAGTAAACACCACGGTGTGTCCTTGCCAATGAACTTGCTTTAGTGGAACTTTCACTTTCATCTTAAAAACAAGACTTTTTCAGTAATAAAGCTGTAAGAGATGTACCATTTTATATATGCAGTAATCATGTTATGAAAGTTATGTAATAAAAGCAGTCATATGACATCTATAACATAGAATTATAGATAATGACAGATTTTTTGTAAGATTAAAAAAAAAACAGAAATAAATATTGCAATATCAACCTATCATTTATTATTATGCTGGCAGGGTTGATAGATTCCTTCAGACCTGAGAAAGGGTGGGGGGTGGTAGGCATTATGTCTGCACAGTCAATAAAATTCACAATATTCCAAAACTTTCTCCCAACTCCCCCTACCCTGTCTAGACACACTGAGCTGAGTGGAGGAGTGACATTGACTACAACTCTGATCTGAGACACATAACAATAAGTATCCTGTTTTTTTGGCTTATTTATACTGGTTATTGCTTCTAACAATTTATATATATAGCAATTTTTACTGCCTGCTGCATACTTTTTACTGTATTTTATTGCTAGTTTCTGTACTTGTTAAGCACCTATTTGTTTGTTCTGATTTCCTGCCAAGGAGTGTATCATATAACTGACTTGTTTGCAGTTAAAAGCATTCTGTAGAGTCTCCTTGCTCCTTTATCTATTTAAAAACTTTCATTGTTGTGGCTCACTGCTGTGATAAACATTTCTGTAGTGTTTACTGTCTAAAAGAGTGTAGGCTACTAGCTTTGGTACTGGTGTCTTGCTGTTATACTTGGTGGATTTGCAGTTGCCCGCCCCTACTGTAAATTTGATCTGGTACACTCCTCCCAGTCTAGTGTCATTAGCTAATACCTAATACAGAGAAAACATCTGAGAAGGCCAACCCACTTAGATTCTTTCCTTCTGTTCCTTTCTCCCTTTCTTACAAAAAAAAGAAAAAAGAATTTCCCTGAATCTCCTTGTGTTCTGACTGTGCTTCTCAAACATTTTGGAAATATAGAGTATATTTTAGTGCATTTATTAAAACTGTATTTGCCTTAATATTGCTAAAACTCACGTGCTCTAGGGTTGCACTGGATCAGAATTGTCTTAGCTGCTTCTCTGTATATATAGACTTTTCTGTATATGTAGACTAGCTACTTATTCTACTGTATTATTGCCTCAAATTGTTTTTCAGTTGTGCACTTACCTTGCTTCATTCAAAAAGTTTTAAATTGATAATTTTGTAGAGTTTTAATTGCATTTACTGTTTAGGGCTACACACTCAAGTGTGTTAGCCTTTTCTGTGTTTATTTACTGTATTAATGAATTGTTTAGCCCGTTTTCACCAAAAAAAAAAAACAAAACAAAAAAAATACTATCTTGTTTGCTCGTTTCCCACATTTCCTAGCTAGTATAATCCAGATCCCAGGCTTTGCTGGTTTCAGGATTTTATTTTCTGTGTTCAGAGCTATCCAGACCTTGCTGTGGTAGAGGGAAGTCCTACTGCTTACCAGTGAGAGTGGTGAGCATTGTACTGCCTATATAACACTAGAGGACTGGTTTCCAGCTCTGAAATTGTAATTTTATTAGCCATTTTGGGCTGATTTCTATCCCTTTCAACTTTCTGTCTTAAAAACGCGTGTGATTGCACAATTTTCGCATAGTGCAGCACATTGGGGCTATGGTTAAACTATTCCAGGTGCTAGAAAGTCTGCTCTTCAATTTTTCCCTTAGAACTAGCTGGTTTCTCAGTAGTAGCACTAAAATCCAAACCCCCGTGACTAGTACTTGCTCTAGAACCTGCTGGAATGCACTAGGAAGCCTTAAACTGATACAAGCACTCAACTCTCCTTGTTAACAAGGAGAAATTAATCGTAGGCACTAAACAGCCTATAATTGTAAAGTACCTTGCAAAGTAAGGGAAAACAGCTCTTTACTTTACAAAAAAGCACCTAAACAGGCATGTCCAAGGATCAGCTTCCGGTGATTTATCCTGTCCACCTGGTGAATCTGGGCATACTGGGGCAATGCAGCAACTGCCTCATGTACACAGACAACCCTCTCCTCCTACCACACAACACTACAACCTGTGAATGCAATTACATAGCCAAACTGGAAGCAAAGCTCTCTCCAGCCAAGATTGTGCTAGACAGTCAAGAGGAGAAGGTTAACACCTGCATTACACCTCAAGCAACATAGGTTCATAGGTAGGTACTAGGCTATCGGCCCTAGGGCCCATACAAGCCTAGCCAAAAAATGTACCCTGGCTTTCGCCACCCAAAAAAATTATTTTCCTGTGCCCCTGTCGAGCAGAGCCACAGAAGTGATCCCCGGGGTGAATTTCCCATTTTCCATCCAATCATCAAGATCACATAGTCCTTCAAAACCCACACCATCAACACCCACACATAGCAACACTACACCCACATATGCGGAGGCCCATAACATTAACCTGCCCAAGCAACGGGGACCTCCGAAAGCTGAAATGCAAACACCAGTCACAACCAAAGTGATACATAGCTCACAACACCAGTGTGCCACCCAACAGCACCTAAGGCAAGACAATGTACCCAACACTTTAGTCATAATTGACTCTATAGTCAGGCACACTGATGTCCCACTCACCAGGCTGAGCAAGGAGAAAATTACAGTCAGCTGCCTGTTGGGTACCAGGATCCGCCACATAATGCATGCACTCAAGTTACTCCACAACAAGTACAAATACGACTGTCATTGTCCATGTTGGAGTGAATGACTTGAGACACTCCTCCCTGGACTACATGGAAAGAGACATGGAAGAGCTCTCAGATCATGTGACCCAAGCAGGTATGACCCTAGCCCTGAGTGGCATCCTGCCTTCGCCCAGAAGGATACCACAGTATAAGAAAAAAATAACTGACTTCAACAATTGGCTAAGCTTCGGTGTCATTCAAATGGGATCCAGTATCGGTCTTTCTGGGACGACATGATCGACAAACCACAATGCTTTGCCAGAGATGGTCTGCACCTGTCACGCCTGGGATCCAGATTACTGGCTAAAGCTTTTGCCACCCCTATAGTGCCTTTTTTAGGCAAGGTTCAAGGGACAAAACCCCCACCATAACAGATACAAGCATGCAAAATCTGAAGGTAATGCTAGAAGTCTAAAACTCAAAATGCACTCTCTCGAGGCACTCCTAAAACTGGAGAACATCGATATCTGTGTAGTAAACTGAGACCTGGTTCAAGACTCCAGAGAGCACCCCTGCAATACCAGGCTACAACTCTTACCACACTTTTCGGCCACCAAACCAAGACCGAAACACTAAAGTTGGAGGAGTGTCCATATTTACCAAGGATATTCACACCTCCAGGCTAGTTGCCCAACACAATGCATCTGAAATTCTCCAAGTGCAACTAACACTAGGTAAGACTGCAATCCAAATTGTAGCTAGCTACAGATCCCCACCATGCCCCAAGATTATCACTACACCTTTCTAAACATACTGGAAAATATTAAGATACAACCAAACACCCTAATACTGGGCGATTTAACTACCCTGCCATTAACTGGGAAAACTACTCGGGTACCAATGCCTTTTCCCAATGGTTCTTGGAATTAATAAATTCCAACGCCCTGGATCAACTCATCCACTGTCACACCAGGGGCTCCAATATCCTACACCTGGTCATTACCAACATGGGAGATAGATGCTGCACACCAGTGGTCATCCCCTCATTGGTCAGGTCTGACCATAAGCAAATCACCCTTGACATCCATATCCCACCCCCACCCCTCAGTAAGGAAACCTCTGTAAAAAAAACTTCTCCAAAGCCAATTTCATGCTACTTAAGTCAGAAGTGACAAACTTCATGGCACCCATCCAGACGGGAGCTGAAAGTTCGACTGCTGAATCCTACACTAAGGCACTGTACAAGCACATCCACTAATGCATGAATCGTGCCATCCCAAATAGAACCAAGATGCTCTCTTCCAAAAAAAGGAAGCCAATCAGGTGGTCCCTTGCCATAAACAAACTATACAACAGAAGGAAGAAGCTTGTTGCAGAAATGAGGAAAATCCCAAGATGCAAAAAACTCCCTTACCAGCCTCAGTAAGAAGCTGAGAGCCCTCATAAAATCCTCTACAGCTAGTTACGAAAATAAATTTGCCAAAGATTCCAAAGACAACCACAAGGCATTCTATAGTTATGTCAAGAATCAAAATGGCAATGCTCAGGTCTGCTCTGAGCTACAACAGAATGACATTAAATACACTGATCCCAAGGATATTGCTAATATCTTGGCAGATCGATTTAGTGCCAACTTCACCCCCCCTCTCACCCCCTAAAGGGCCCATCTCAATACGAAATGATTGCCAAATTCCGGTAATCACGGCCACACAGATAGAAACCGTACTCTCCAAAGCTAAGAATACATACATGGGACCAAATGACACCCCGGGCTGTGTACTACATGAACTACAAAATGAACTGGCACCCCACCCAAGTGTCGCGTTTAATCATAGCCTCACCTCAGGCTTCGTGCCCACTGAGTGACACACAGCTACAGTTATCCCACTCCACAAGGGGGGATCCACCTTGGATCCCGGGAACTACCATCCCATCAGTCTGACGAGCCTGATCTGCAAGGGCATGGAACTTATAAACAAAGACATTGGCAACCTTCAAACACTGGACCCCACCCAGTTTGGTTTCATGAAGGGTCGATCTTGTCTCCTGAACCTGAGGTGTGGACGAGGGTAAGGCGGTCCACACAGCCTATCTGACCTCACCAAGGCCTTCAACACCATCCCCCACTCTGGAATCACATATAAACTTACTAAGCTGGGCATAAATCCCTACATCACTCGATGGGTTGCCAACTGGCTTACTGACAGAACCCAGACTGTAAAAGTAGCCAACTCCAAATCCAGCTCCAGACAAGTGGAGTACCTCAGGGTCCAGTCCTGGGACCGCTCTTGTTTGGCATCTACTTCTCTGAAGTACAGGCCAACACTAAGGGACTCTGGCTAACAAAGTTCACAGATGACATTATTGAATCCCCAAATGATGTGGCTATTCTACAAATGGGCCTTACAGAAACAGATGCTTTGTGCCAAAGCCATGGGCTTAAGCTTATGCCAAGAAATGTATAGTTATCCCCTTTGGGAAAAACCATGTACCTATGAATTACCACACAGGTGGCAGTACACTAAACACCGAAAGGGGGCACAGGTGGACAGTGGTCTCACCTTCGATAACCACATCACCACAACAGTCAGGAAATCCTTCTATGTGGCATACCTCATCACTAAGGACTTTTCATCCAGAAAAAAGGAGGCCATCATCCCACTGTACTCATCCCTCATTAGACCCATTATAGAGTACAATGCCCCATTTGGTATGTGCCTCACAAGACATCTGCAACAGCTGGAAAGGCTGCAGAAATACCTCACTAAAAGAATCATAGGTCTTAAGCAAATGCCCTATGCTGACCGTCTAAAAAAAACTCCAGCTCTATTCTGTGGCATATCATCTACTCAGAGGCAATCTCTGCTTAACATACAAAGCCATGTCAAACCCTGAGCTGTTGGACATGTTCCACTTAAAGAAATCCTAATCCCTCAGAGCCACACGCTCCAGGGATCTAAACCTTGTCATCACAATGAACAAAACATGCTGAATGATAGGTTCCTGACCCAGAGATTCCCCATACTCTGGAATAGACTGCCCATACATGTCAAGCACAGCACCTCCTTGGCTCTCTTCAAAAGGAACCTTGACGATTGGATGGGAGATAAGAAATTCACCCCGGGGATCACATCAGTTGCCCTGCTAGGCAGGGGTCCAGGGAAGTAAATATTGTGGGGAAGAAATATCCGGGGAATTGTTTGGCTAGGCTTGTATAGGCCCTAGGGCTAATAGCCTAGTACCAACCTATGAAAATCCTTATAAATCTTTACAAAAAAATCTATCATTCTATATAATGCAGATGTCCTATGACTGTTTTTATTACATGATGCATTTAATACATGACTTTCAACACATGATTGCTGCATATATAAAATGGAGTGTCTCTTGTAGCTTTCTTAATGTGAAAGAAGAGTTGATGGTTTCTTTCCTTTTTTTTTATTGTAAGGTGAAAGAGCTAAATAAAAGCTCCAATAAACAGTTCTTTGGCAAGGACACAGCATGGTTTTTGTTCTCCTTTGGTCATGTTGTAGAGCTACATCTGTTTTTTTTTTCTTTGTTACACATCAGATATCTGCTTAAGATCAAGTGAATGAATGAATAAATTCATAAATAATGTCTAGGAAATATATTACAGCTCATGGCTGTCAGAACCATACAATGTAACTCACTGAAACTCTCCCCTGCCTCTCAGCTTTTAAGCTCAAGAATAAGAATCAAAGAGACTTCCAAGATGTCTGCACACTGATCAACAGCTTGACTTAAGCTCTCCCATGTGTGAAAAAACAGAAACTGAGAAACAACAGCCACTGATATTGTCAGCCTCAGTAAAATTGAGTTACTGGCTACTAAGTACACTGCCTAGATGCCTCCAAAGAAGAAACTAAGAGTCTGAAAGAAAAACAATTAGAAAAGGTGACGAGAAAACACTGACTGGGAAGAATCCTACAGCCATTCATCAAAAAGCAGTTTAAGCTCCAGCTTTGGTACAAGATATGGCTTCCAGTTATCTACAAGAAAAAATAAGTCAAATGCACTCAGAGCTGATTATAAAAGAAAAAAAAAACAGTGAAGGAGTAGTATATCAACTTAAATAATAAAAGGCTGGAAGAAGCTTTAAACAGATATTCAGATGAGCTGATAAAACTGCAAAAGTCAGAGGTCAAAATGAAGAAAAGGCAGTCTCAGTATGAGACTGCTCAACAAGAGATGTTTCAAAAACATGTTTGAATTAGCCGACAGAGCCTGTAGAGAAAATCTAAAATGTTCAGCTGTACCAAAGAAACTAGAAGGAACAAACTGTATTAATTAAGCAACTGGACCGGTATTCCACAGCAAGAACTGTTAATTGAAAGGGCACACATTGTGTATGCTCCAAATCTGGCCATGAGAAAGAAACCAAGACCTATATTAGTAAAGATGCAAAACAACCAGCAGAAAGCATTGACCCTGACAAAACTGTGGCAAAAGGGCAATGTATAAAACATTGGAGGCAGCAGAGTGTTTGTGGAAAATGATTATTCACTGTACACCAGACAGAAGAAAAACACATTTATTCCAGTAATCAGTGAATGTCAACAGGCAGGTATAAGATTCAAGAATATTTTTTCCTGGAGGACCAAAGTCATTTTTGATGCTGAGCAAGCTAAGGATGAAATATAAATGCCCCACCACCAAAAAAAAAAAAACTGGCCATCAACCAGAAGAGGACTTTGCTTCTCATTTGTCTGATAATAAAGCACATGAAAAGACTTTGCCAGTAAAATCATTTTACACTGTTCAAAAGGAAAATAGTTGAGAGACAGACAGAAGGACAGGAGGTGACCAGAAAAATCAGGAGTACCATGGAATTGAACCAGAATCTGGAGTTGGGAGATGGAGGTAAACAGGAAAAAGACCAGCAACATGGAAATAAGTGAATACATTTGAGACTGAAAAGCATCAATTGCATTTATGAAATTTGTCTATATAAAAATAAATGGAAAGATTGGACATTTGTTGACTTTGTTAAACTTGCGAGGAACTGAAAATCATTTACCTCACTTCATGTTATTAACGTCTGAAAGATTCTGAGGGAAGGAGAAGAAGAAAAAAGGAAGCTATAAGTAAATAATTATTTTTAACAGTATTTCTATGAAACTTTTCACAATATAAATTGCATATTTTGTGGTAAAATGTTTTTAGTTGTTCTTGTATGGGATAAAGTTATTACAGAAAACAGATGCCTTTTTTTCTTTCTTCCTATTTTCTTTTATGGTATTAAGAAATGAAGGCACTACAATGCAAAAAGAGAAAAGCTAGTAAAAGCATGTTTAAGTTAATAGGCTGTAATCTTGGGTTGCTGAGGTGGGAGATGGATGTGTAAAAGTACACACATCATAATATATGTTGAGATGATATGTTTTCTATTATGTTTGCACAAGTGAATGTCTGGACTAAGATCCTTGGCTTAATCTAATAATTTTTAAGCAGAAACAAATAGATATGAAAACACTGAATATAATGAAAAGATTTCCTTTAACAATAAATGTTTCAGCTTGTCTTTCAGATCGCAACAGGGGACTACATTTTTTTCTTTTACTTTTCCATGGAGGTGAGCTGATAATAGGGCAATAAAAGACAGAACACTGGTTTCTTCAAGGATGAAAGGTTATTATTTCTGAAAGTATGCAAGTAGTTTTCATATGGGGAGATAAAGATAAAAAAAAACCCAGACACTAATTAGTGCAAGTTGAAGCACTTGAAATGACATGCATCTTAGCATGGATACCCTCACTTTCAGGTTAATTAGGGCCTGTGTTAGCAGCAGTGCGGTACAAATGTTCACATTAGAAGGTTTAAACAGTTATGTGTGCTTATATTAAGTTAACAGGTTATGAGGGTGTGCTTGTTTTTTTGTTGGAGACTTTTTATGAAAACAGAGAGTCCTGTAAAATGTGACATAGGCTCCAATGTTGATAAGAAAAAAAAACTGTATGAAGGATTAATCTGCTAAACATTAACGGGTGCATGTATCACAAAAGCTGGAAATAGACATTTAAAAAAGCTGCCATATATAATAGGTGGAAATACTGACTTCTTACCATAATTTGCGACACTTTCTTTATTATCCTGGAATATGAATGGTCTCACAGGTACAGATAAAAAGGGAAGAATACTTAATTATATTAAGAAATGCAAAGTGCAAAACAGCAATGTTACAGGAGACATTTGGAAAGACCTGAGCATGTGAATTTGATAAAGAAATGATTTCACAGGACGGATATTCTGCAGAATATTAAGGCAAGGGAGTATTTATATTAATTGCTAGAGGAGCTCCATTAGTGATAAAAAAAGATAATGCCATATTTGTAGTAGTAAGGGGCTACTGACAAGGGATGAGGATTACACTGGTATGGACTTGTATTCCACCTAAGAATGCTATTTTGGAGCTTAAAAAAATGGAGAGGAATAATCAGCTTTCAGCAGGGAACATTACTTATAGGTTGGGACTGGAATTTGAGTTGCAACAACAAGAATGTATCTGGGGAGACTAGAAGGGAAAATACAGCATTAGAAGGTAGATTTATGAACATATTTGGTACAGAAGACATGAATTCAGTAGTAGGAGCTGACATAATTTACATACATCAAAGTACAATAACTGGGCTAAACTTGATAGAAATTATATTTCACAAGAACATGTCCATTTAATTGAGAATTTTGATACATATCTAATAACTATTTTAGATCATGCACCAATAACTCCCAAGACAAAAATGCAGGATAATGAAGTAAAGATGAGACACTGGCATCTCCCTATCTGCCTGATAAAAAGACAGCAGTTTGAGGAATGGGTAGTAGAAATCATCCGGAAGTTATTAAGAAAGATAGAAAGTACTCCAGACGTTATAGCTAGTAAGTGAGATAAAAATGAAAGTGGAGTTTAAAAACATGGTATAAATAAAAGAAAAACAGACCTAGTTAGGAAGTAGAATTATTTAGAGGGTTGACAAAGGTTAAAGTATTACAATATAAGGGGAATCTCACAGAAGAAGCAGCAGCAAGATTTATGAGTGCTAGAGAGAAAAATAAGGGAATACCTGGATAATAAGCATGAATTTAGGACAACTGTTGCTAAGCAAATGTTTTTGATAATAAATTCAGAGCACAAAAAACTTCTGGCACTACGACTTAAGCAGCAGAGAGAAGAAAGGGTCGTTGGTGAAATTTAGGGAGCCTTTAACAAAACAAACAAACAAAAAAAAAAACCACATATTGTGTACAGGTATTGGAGATACTTCAGAAAAGTTATGAAATTTTGAATAATAAATGTTATGAATTTGTATAAAGCAGAGAAGTACAAACATCAAGAAAAAGCACAAATAGAAATATTTATGCAAGACTTAAATATACCAATGTTAGAGACAGATGAGGTTCAACAACTAACTATTAAGATGGGTGGAGATGAGATAAAAATGGTGAAGTATAACAAATCCACAGGAAAGTCTCCAAGAATAGATGGTACTTCAGTGGAAGTTTGGAAGCTAGGACGGAAGAAAGTGATAAAGATCTGGACAGTATTTTAAAAGTAGGGGAGGTAGTAACATCCTGGAAAAAAAGCTGTGGTGGCAATACTATCTAAACATGGTAAAAATCCATCTGATCCTGCTTCATATAGGCCCATTTAATTTTAAACCATGACTATAACGTGTTTATGTCCATAATGGCTAACAGAATGGCAAAGGTGATGCCAGAACTGATAGATATGGACCAATGTTGGTTTGTGGAGGGAAGACAACATTTGACAACAATAATAGAATAATGATGATTTACAGGGAAGCAGAATGTAAGAAAATACTGGTGTTACTGGTAGGTTTGACACAGAGAAAGCATTCTACAGAGCAAGCTGGAATATTATAAGTAGGTCAATTGAAACATCTGCATTTCCTGATACAATAATAGGGTTAATTAGAAGGATATAAAAGGGATCAGAGGTAAAACTCAAAGTGGAAGGGATCCTCTCTGATAAGATGTGTCTGAACAGAGGAGTTAGGCATGGGTGTAATCTTTCCCTTTTTTGTTATTTGAGTTATATTTAGAACCATTGGCAAAGAAAATAAGGGACTCAGAAATTCAAGGATATAATTGGCATGGTATTCAAGAAAAGTTGGCTTTATTTGCCGTTGACATTATTTTGTACCTGATGGAACCAGAAAAGGACATCTCAGTGTTGTGGAATATACCAAGGCAGTTTTGCTGTTTTCTTTTGGGGGGACTATAAAATTAAAAGAAGATAAAACAAAGGGCATAGCTAAAAACTATACACCCACACATGAATTGGTCCAGCAATACCCATATTTATGGGAGCATGATAAAAGGTTGTGGATTAAAAATGATTTGATTATGACA
Organism: Protopterus annectens; assembly: GCF_019279795.1. Classification (NCBI taxonomy): domain Eukaryota; kingdom Metazoa; phylum Chordata; order Ceratodontiformes; family Protopteridae; genus Protopterus; species Protopterus annectens. The sequence continues at coordinate 474,537,960 of NC_056748.1, forward strand.
GCTAAGGATATATGGAAAGAGACTAAAACGATAATAGAAAAATGGCAAGCCCTTGCTTATGGATATGGATAGCAAGGCACAGTAAAATGTTTCTAGTCCCTTTAATTTTATACACAGCTCAAGCATATTTTTATCAACCAACGTTTTGGATGGTAATTAAGAAAGAGTTGAAGGATTTTATTTAGGAAGAAAAGAGAGCAAGAGTCAAGTGGGATAAGTTGATCCTCCCAAAAGAACAAGGAGCTTTAGGATTACCTAATTTGAATGGATATTTTAGAGCTACACAGTTAAGGCTCTTATACATAACACAAGCAGAAAGCTACAATTCAAAGTGGAAAGGAATATTAATAAAGCAGGGGATAATTCCAGAAACTAGGAAAGAATGGGATTTGTGACACAGATCCTCAAGGATAATATCAACAGTCATACACAATATTATGTTCATAAAGTAGCAGAAGGTATACTAAGAACTAAGCCAACATGAGAATGGAGAAAGGCGATTCTACAGATAGGGATGATTGCAAATAGGGGCACAGAGAATAGACAAGAGGGTGCTGGAATTTACTGAAGAAAAAATGGTAAAGGAACCAAAGTATTGGGAACAAATAATTAGAGAAGTAAAGGTAACAGAATGGGAAGAGGCCAAGAAGACATTTGGACTGCAGGCTAGTAATTGCCGTCACTATCAGGGATTGATAGAGTATAGACAAAGAGAAAAAGATGGGGAAATCCAAAATGAAAGACCTGCACTGGCTGAGTTTTTTTTTTTACTGACTCTAGAACAGAAGCTGCTGTTAAAAAAGGGATAATAAGTAAAATATTGCATGGTAACTATAGGAATCAATCAGAAGAGGTTAGAAAAGATTGGTAAGAGACAGACACTCATTTCACAAAGAAACAATGAAAGCACATATGTATGGCTCCTAAATATGCAAGAAAATCTAGAGGATTTAGGATTTTTGCTTGGAGGTGTTTGCATAGTTACTTTTATACTCCAAAGAATTCTTCCTCAGGTAGATGGCAAACGGAGGTGTGAGGGGGAAGAAAGAAGCAAGTGAAAACATATATTTTGGGAGTGCAAGGAATTGGCAGACTAAAAATTCCCAACAGAGTACTCTGTCAGGAATACTGGGAGATCAAATGAGAGTAAATAAAGAAATGATTTTTTTTTAGCTGAGATACAGGATCTGAATTGCCTAGACACATTAAGGCATTGTTATGTTTAGTTCTTATGGCAGCCAAAAATACAATTACTAGAAAATGGAAAGCAAAATCAAATCAAACTGTACTTGAGGTAGTGAATATTGTAACAGATAAAATACAGGAATTAGGATCTTTAGAAAAGGGCAGGAGTAGATTATATAGAAAAAGTGGATACTGTAGGACAAATACATGCAGGAAATGTTTTGGAGGAGGAATGAGGTTTAAGAGAAGAAAGGAATTGAATAATTCGTGTGATGTTGCTTAGATTATATGATATATAAAATATATATGTGTGATGTATAATTTTGTAAATGTGAATTGGTTAGTACGGTTTGATTGCATTTATATAAAAGTAAGATTGCTTGTGTCACTAATTCTATAAAGGTAGCCATACCAAACCACAACTGATCAGAGAACAATTGCCCATTTAAAGTGTTGGTTCTTGCTTCATACAATCGTTCTTTGATCAATTCTATAAAGGTATTTTAAAAAAAATTAGAATCAAAAACATCAGGAATGAATTTTAAATATTTCTCTAATATACTTACAAAGTTGCTAGAATAACGAGCTTTGTATTAGCAAGCATTTTCTGAAGGACATTAAAATTCATAACCCTATCATTATTTAATGACTGCCATTTACATTTGCCAAAAAACTACAAATTTTATAAAAAAAGAGATGTGTAAGTTTATACACACAAATACATAAACAAACACAAATACATACATGCATATACATATCACACACATGCTCCTTATTGTGCTGGTCTGGTTTTCTAGGGAACTGCAGCAGAAACAGTGACAGCATCAGCATTTATCTAATATGAAAAGACCATACTCTGAAGGTTTGCATTACTCCATTTAAGCTCCAGTAAGTCCCCCCCCCCAACTGGCTTGAATGTAGAGTGTTTGAACTAATGAAAGAGAAAAAAAAATGGAAATGAGAAACTGTGGGGGGGGGGGCATAGGGGCATGGTACAGTTTTTTTTATGTTTATGGCCTCCCTTACAGCACTGGGTCCTAGGTAGCTGCATAAGTCACCTTGTGCTTGATCCATCCCTGCTTATAAGATGACAGAACTTCCGAACAATGTACACATCAAATCATAAGATCAGGACTGCCCACTAAATAAACATTGCTGCAGGCTTACTTCTGATCTGGACAGAAATCAAATACATTTCTGTGTGCGCCAGCCATAACTGACTAATAACAAAACTTAGCCTATGACAAACAGCCATCAAAATCCACTGCTAAAATGTGTATTTACACATTCCATATACTTATCCAACCTTACCTTAATATATATATATATATATATATATATATATATATATATATATATATATATATACACACACACACACACACACACACATATATATACATACACACACACACACATATATATATATATATATATATATACACACACACACACACATATATATATATATATATATATATATATATATATATATATATGCACACATACACACACACACATACACATATATATATATATATATATATATATATATACACACACACACACATATATATATATATATATATATATATATATATATACACACACACACATACACATATATATATATATACACACATACACACACACACACATATATATATATATATATAATTTTCATGTTATCACCTGAATCCATAATGCTTCTGTGACAGAGTCATTCTAATCCCAACAGGTTTATAATTTTCAATATTAAAAGTGTACAACCTCTTTATCACTTCAGTGTCATTGTTTCAAAAAAATTATAACATTATCTGTATTAAAGCCATATGCCATATTTCTTTATTAAAGATATTCACATGAAGGTTCTGGGATAAACAGTGCAGTATGTAAACAGTGATGCTAAAAGAAAGCAGCCCTGCCTTTTAATGCCATACAATTCTAGAAATCATATGTCCCCAATCCCAAACCCCTGAATGGTCAGTTCCTGCCATTATGTCACATAATACAGTTGCACAGCAGCTCCAGTCTTATGAACGCTACCTTTACGTTTGTTACAGAAAAAATATTATGTCTCATGATTATTCTTTACAAAATGTATATTAATTTGTAGTTTCTTCACAAATGAGTCAAATAAAATATAACATGTTCATGTCAAAAGGAAAAAATGAAAAATAGATGCATGAGTATGCAAAATATAGTTTCACATTAAGTTGTAGCTTAATATTTCATGTGTCTTACAATTGCACTCTCTGTTTGTACTGACAAATAGCCGAAGGCAAAGTAAGTGCTGAAGGAGTTAAGGGATGTTATGATGTTATACTATTCTTAAAGAGTCTAGTTTCAGAATGATAATAAAAGAAATAAAATGTGCCAGGAATCTTTTGAAACCAGATTAATTAACAGTACTCTCTGGCCTTCTCAGGCTGGGGGGAATGAGTCTTTGTAAGGATGTCTGTATGTAAGTGTGTACTGGTACTGAATGTTACAAGGTTAACAGATAAATTATTAGACCAGGTGGTCTATGTTTTAAAAAAGGCATATTTGTCAAGTGTTCATATAAAACTCTAAGAGAGAATCACGAGGGATGAGGACATTTTTAAATACATCGATTTATTGAAAGTAACGTAATGTCAAAGTTCTGCATGCATGAAATTGATAAGGAAAGGTACATATGTAGTGTTTTTCCTTTGCTTTTCAAGACTAATTTGAAAATCTTGGCAGGCAGTCTCCCAATCCTGTTTATGGAATAAACCAGTACTTTGTACATCCTGAAGTGTTATTCTTGACTCAAAACTAAAAGGTACAACTGTTTCTTTGTAAACTAACATTTGGTGTCATGACTCAGATTCTGAACATTGGTATTGCTGGGGGGGGGGGGGGGGGGATAAATTACAAGGTCCAAGCACAAAAAGTTATTCTGCGAATTCCACGCTATTTTGTATGGGACAGTCAGAGATTCAGATACCCAACTATTCAGGCTGTGCAAACTGCTGCTAGACTAAATGGGGGAAATGGATTTTTGGAAAATGATTTTTCCTCTCTTAGATAATTGTAGTTAAAAGAGTGGAATGAGTGAATAACTCTTTTTGTTGAAGGACTGAGTTTGTTTGTTAGGTATATGTAAAGTAATAGTGGGAGGACCCCAGAGGAAATAAGGAAAAGTTTATTGATGTGCATGCGCATACAACATAAAGGGAAAACTAACACAAGGAAGCACCTGGTGTTGAGGGTGGTACCCTCAAGACTAAAAGGTTAGAGGCATGAGAGATGTTTTGTGTTGTATAATGTATGAGTGAAAAGTTAAAATGAAAACAAGTTCATGAGCTTATAGTATGTTGGAAAATAGATGTGTGTGTTGTTAAATCAAGTTCATGAGCCACTGGCAAGTTGGGACATAGGTGTGACTATGTGAAAGTACCCTCAGGGGGTCCAAAAGAATGGTCAGTTCTGGATAAGGGACCTATCCACCCTTTTTTCCATATCGCAGTGCTGGAGCTATACATTCTGAGCTTGTGAAGGGACAATAGGAAGCTGTGGGAAAAGGCTGATTGAAACCTTTCCTCTGTCACTGCACAAAGTACAGTTGTGTACCTACCATAAATGTAGATGTTGAAGTGTATTCACTGTTGCAGTCATTACAATTGGGTTATCCTGCTGGCAGGCTACCCGCAGTTGGCCTGAGTTCCAAAGTCTAGGTCCGGCATCAGTTGCTGTCACCTCTTCCCTGATGTCAGTGCACCAGGGGTATAAAAAGATGCAGCCAACGCCATTTTCTTCTGTTTTTCTTACCCCAGATGTCAGGTGTCCCTAAAATGGTAGGCTCACTAATGCCAAAAAGCATGCATAACCAAAAAAACACTTTTCCTTCATCTACAAGCAAATACACCACATAGGTTATATAGAATAGAAAAGTACAGATAAATCCCAGCAAGAAAAAGGGGGATGGAGGGAGGGTAACTTGGACTGCAACAGTGAATACACTCTAACATCTACATTTACGGTAGGTACACAACTGTACTATGTTCATCGTGTTTCACTGTTGCAGTCATTACAATTGGGTTGAATCCCAAAGCTATGGTTGGGAGGCTGGTGCTAAATAGGATTAGGAGAGGCTATCAGGCCCTGCAGAACTGCTGTGGCAAAGCCTGCCCTGGACTTAGAATAGAGAGGTAAGTGATGGTGCTTTGTAAAAGTATGCACTGAACTCCAAGTTGCAGCCTCTAAGATGTCTTTGGTTGGTACTCCTCTGAGGAAGGCTGCTGAAGTGGCTGCTGCTCCGGTAGAATGTGGCCTAATGCCCTTAGACACTGGTTTGCCATGCTGTGAATAGCAGAAATGAATGCAGTGGCCTATCCACTTTGAAATAGTCTGCTTTGAGATAGGCTTTCCTTGTGATCCTGCAGCATATGCTACTAGAAGTTGTTCAGTCTTTCTGAAAGCTTTGGTTCTGTCCAAGTAGAAGCGTAGCTGTCTGTGAATGTCCAAAGAATGCAAAAGTCTCTTACCCTTATTCTGTGGGTTTGGGTAAAATGTTGGCAAGTGAATTGTTTGGTTAAGGGCCACACTGGTCACTACCTTAGGCATATATGTAGGGTTTGTCCTCAGAGAAACCCTGTCAGGATGGAAAATGATAAAATGCTCCACAGCAATGAGTGCCTGTAACTCTGAGACTCTTCTAGTGGAGGTTATTGCTAGGAGCAGAACTGTTTTCCAGGATAAGAATTTTATATCATCTGCAGAGGCTGGCTCAAAGGGAGGCAGTGTAAGTTTTTTCAAGACATAGTTGAGGTCCCATGTAGGTATTGGTGCTTTCCTTGGGGGGGTCTTATGTTTTTGGCCCCTCGGAGGTACTGCTTTAATAATGGATGAGAAAAAACAGATGGTTCTGTATTGTAATGAGCTGAAATGGCAGAGGCATGAATTTTAATGGATGAAAAGGAAAGGCCTTTATCCAGCATCTCAGTTAAGTATTGTAAAATCTGAGGAATATTTGGAACAATCGTGTCAATACCTTGTGCCTGGTTCCAAGCACAGAATCTCTTCCATTTTTCTGCATAAGATTTTCTGGTGCTACGCCTCCTGGCCTCCAAAATAACATCCATAACTGCTTTAGAAAGAGGTGTGTCTTGAATGGCTACATTATCCGCCATGCTGCCAGGTTTAGGGTCCTGAGTTGGCTGTGCAGTATCTGACTGTCTTGTTGAGTCAATAAGTGAGGAATTTGAGGTAGTGTCCAAGCTGGGCATTGGGACAAGCTCTTTAGGAATGGGTACCAGTGCTGGTGGGGCCAGTCTGTGGCAATCAGAATAATTTTTGGCTTCTCTTGTCTGACCTTGAGGAGTGCCTTGGGGAGGAGAGGCAGAGGAGAAAAGGCATATAATATTAGGTTTTTCCAGCTGAAAGATAGAGCATCTACTATCCATGCTCGCTTGTGATAAGTCCTTGTGCAGAATATTTGTAGTTAGCAATTGTGAGGAGAGGCAAATAGGTCTATGTCCGGGCATCCCCAGTTCCTTGTTATCATGCTGAAGACTTGTGGATCCAATTTCCACTCGTGGGGATCCATTAGGTTTCTGCTTAGTTCGTCTGCCAGAGTATTTATCCTTCTTGGCAGGAATTGTGCTTGCAAATGTACTTGGTAAGTCAATGCTGTGTCCCATAAGTTCATGGCTAGTCTGCAGAGGGGGTAGGAATGTGTGCCCCCTTGTTTGTTTATGTACCACATGACTGTGGTATTGTCCATCTTTATCAGTAGTTGTCCTGGATGAAGTAGATCCTTGAAGGTTGTCAGGGCATTTTGAACTGCTAGCATCTCTTTTTGATTGATATGTAGATGCATTTGACTTGCGGACCATGTGCCCTGAATACATCTTCCTGCCATATGGGCACCCCAGGCATAGTCTGATGCATCTGTTGTTAATGTCTGCCTGGCTGTGGGTAAGGTGAATGGCTGTCCTGTGTTGTGGTGACAGGCTTTTGCCCACCATCGAAACTCCTGTTGCAGGCAGGGAATGAGGGTAATTATTGTTTCCAGGCTATGGCAATGTTGAGTCCAAAAACATTTTAGGTACCATTGAAGTTTCCTCATATGCAGTCTTGCATATGGAATTAGTAGAATGCAGGATGCCATGAAGCCCAAAGCCTGCAGAATTTTTCTTGCAGATAACTGGGTCTTTGTTGCCAACTTTTTGAAATAAGTAGTCAGTTGTCTGTGTTTGTCTGGCATGAGATAAGCCATCTGGGCAGTTGTATTTAAGCTTGCACCCAGGAATATTATCTCTTGAGAGGGTACGAGTTTTGATTTCTTTTCGTTTACTATGTACCCTAGGCCTGCTAGTAATGTTTTTACAAATGCCAGATGCTGTAGTAGAGTGTCCTTGTTCTCTGCTTGAATAAGGCAGTTGTCCAAGTAAGGATATATTTGAATTTGTCTTTGTCTGCAAAAAGCAATTACTGGTGCCAGGCACTTTGTGAAGACTCTGGGCGCAGTAGATAAGCCAAAGGGCAGTGCAGAGAATTGGTAATGCATTGAGCCAGCTATAAATTTGAGGTATCTTCTGCATGATTGTCTGATTGGGACATGCAGGTATGCCTCTTTTAGGTCTAAAATCACAAGCCAAGCCTTCTTGCCCAGCATGGGCAGAAGTTGCTGCAGAATTAACATCTTGAATTTTGGAATGTCCAGGAATGTGTTCAGGATAGACAGGTCCAGTATTGGTCTCCAGGTTTTGTCCTTTCTGGGCACCAAGAATAGCCTTGAGTAAAATCTTTGTCCCTGCTCTTGCTGTGGTACTTGCTGAATGGCCCTCATGTCCATGAGGGATGAAACTTGTTCTTGTGCCTCTGCCCATTGATTGCGTGGCAGGTCTGGCATACCGTTTGGCCTTGGCAGGGTGTGAAAATGGAACCTGTAGACCTGGGATACGATATTTAAGACCCATTTGTCCTGGGTGATCATATGCCAATTTTGAGCAAAAAGTGCTAGTTTTCCCCCCAAAGGAGCTGCCAGAAGATAAGTGCTTGGTGCTGGCAGGGGAAAGTCATTGAGACTGTTTTCTGTATGGCTGTGATTTTTCTTCACCACTTTTGGAGATTGTAGCACCCCATTGTTTAGGCCTGTATGAGCCTTGGGGCTGTGATCTGCCTCTGGGGCATCTGTATCTACCTGTTTGTGGCCTGTCTGACAATGGAAAGGACCAATTCTTTGCAGGCCAGTTCCTGCTAAATCTGGGAGGCTGTACCTGTAAGAAATCCTTGACTGTTTGCATAGATTTAGCTTTGTCCTCCATTTTCTTCAAAACCTCTTCTGCTTTAACACCAAACAAGGTATCATGTTGTAATGGAGCATCTAACAATTTTGCTTTAACATGATCGGGCAGATTCTGTTCTTTTAACCAAGCATGTCTCCTAATGAAAGAACCTTTAACATCGGCCCTGCAAGAGGCCTCTAGAGAATCAAAACCACATTGCAAAGTATGCTTTCCTACTTGCTCAGCTGCATGCAATAAATCCTGCATTTCTTTGTTTTCTGCACATTCTGAATTTGTCAACATTTTTTGTTTAAGCAGTGACATTAGATATTGCTGATATTTAAGCATATGAAATTGAAAATTTAAAGCTCTTACAGCCAAGGTAGCAGAAGTATAAATCATTTTCCCCCATCTGTCCAGGGCCCTTGAATCCCTATCAGAGGGTATAGGTTTTTTGCAGTGAACGCCTTGACCCCTCTGGGACCCTGAGAGATTGTTTCTGGGTCTGCAGCAGGGTTTTTATAAAGAAATTTATGTGAATCAGGAACCCTGTAGTACCTGTCTGGCTTAACAGAAGCTGGAGGCAAAGAGTCAGGAGGCAGTCCGGACTCTAAAAATACATCATCTACTACAATGTCTAAAACAGGAGGAATAGCAAGGGGCCTGTGCTGAGGCAATAAAAGGAAGTCTCTGAGCCTTTTCTTGGATTCTGAGTAATCTTGGCTCTCCCAGTGGAAATGCTCCCTCATAGTATGCAGGGTTTCCCCAAAAGAATAATCCTCAGGAGGGGAGGCTGAAGGAACAGATTCTTCAGCATCAGAATCCTCATAGGGAGGAAGAGAATATTCCCGGTCAGAAGAGGAATCAGAGGAAATGGAAACCTGATCTGAAAACGCATATTCTATCTCTTGCCTAGGCCTCTTATCAGGAGGGGGATGGGAGCCCCTGATCAAAGTAATTAGGTCTTCGGCCATTTTAAGCATCTGTTTTTTAGGCATGGAGGCCTGTCCAGGAGAATGCTGTACTTGTTTCTTTGTCTTTAGAGCGGCTTTAGACTTTGCCTTTGAAGCTGAAGTTGCTTTTACATATAACTGAGTAGGCCTGAAAACACCCTCAAAAGCCGATGCCTGCTCAGCAGCTCCGGACCCATCTGAGGGAATAGTTTCCGAGTGTCCAATACCTTGAGTTTCCAGCGGCCTAGTCGGCTCCACGTGGGAGTCGGAAGCGGCCTGTGGCTCTGAGGTAGCGGGCGTCAGGGGCTGCGAAAGCCTAGCGGAAGCCTCGTCGTCGGTTTTGGACCTCGGGTGCCTGTCTTTTTCTTTGCGCTTTTTATAAACTCCGGTAGTCGGTTGCTCCGACGGCATTATATAGTTAAATCTTCTGCCAAAATAATGAAATGCAAAATCGTACCAACGCTTAATAGTGCATTTGTTAAATCTAGCACAAAACCGACAACTAGCAATGTCGTGGTCAGGACCTAGGCAAGGAATACAGTAAGAATGAAAATCCTTATGAGGTATTTGCTTCCCACAAGAAATACAATTATTAACATTTTCTGATATCAGTCTGAAGCAAGAAAAAAAGTTTCTCCAACGGGGTACTTAGCTTTAATGAAGACTTCGGATCTGAAATTCGAATTTGAAAATCTCAGGAGTCAGCCGACCGGCACTTGCGAACTGCTTTTGCTTCGGGCACCGCGCGGCAAGAAAGACTTAAGAAAATGGCGTCGGCTGCATCTTTTATATCCCTGGCGCAATGACGTCAGGGAGGAGGTGACAGCAACCGGCGCCGGACCTATACTTTGGAACTCAGGTCGACTGCGGGTAGCCTGCCAGCAGGATAACCCAATTGTAATGGACTGCAACAGTGAAACACGAACATAGACAGAATCCCTACCCTTCCCTCCCTGAATGGTGTCTGAACCAATATAGTCATTTTTTTTATTCTGAATTACCAAGATCCAGGTTCTACAAGGTAAGTCTTAATAGGAAAAATGGAAACAAAGTTAAGCAGGCAAGATCAAATCCCTGTAAAGGGAACACCTGCATATTTTATGCATCACAATTATGGAAAAGAAAGTCATAAGTATTTGAATGACTGCTTTCAGCTTACTAAAAAGTACCCTGGTGAAGTATTTTCATTAAATGGAACTTATGATAAGGGTAAATTAATGAAATTGAAGGGGATTTTGGAAAAAAAAAGAAAAAGTAAGTGGGAAACAAATGGTAGTATTTTATTCTTGATATACTAAAGCTCTTAAAAGGGAAAAGGAGTCTGCATTAAATGGATTACAAGATCATAGGAAGTTACTAGGTTATTGGCCCTTAGGCCGTTATAAGCCTAGCCAAGAGTTTAGCCCATGTTTAGACAAGTTAGCACCCGATGCCCCAGTCCAGTAGGGTAGAATCCCAGGGGTGTATTTTCTGTTTCCAATCCAATTATCCAGGCTGCACTTAAAAAGGGGTAAACAGGTACTCTGCTTGATGTGGAGGAGGAGTCTATTCCACAGATGGGGGAGTCCCTGAGACGCAAATCTGTCCTGCCTATTGATGTCACAGACCAGGTTGAGGCCACATGTGTGGGTTTATTCGAGTGTAGCTTGACTTGCGGATATGCAGCAGTCCCATCAAGACAGGGTCTGAAATCACCTTGTATGCCAGACAGAGGTCACCTCTGAGGAGTCTGTATGAAATTGAGTAGAGAGATAGGGATTTTAGCCTATTTATGTATGGTAGATTTTTGAGGTCCTGGATTCTACTGGTGAGCTGCTGCATGTGCTTTGCTACGTACATGCTGAATGGGGCATTGTACTCAATAATGGGCCTCAGAAGTGAAGAATACACGGATGTTATAACCTCCTTGTCCTTGGATGACATACCCTTACTTATGAAGTGGCCCATGTAGAAAGGTTTCTGTACAGCGGAAGCAACATGGTGGTCAAAAGTCAGGTTGCTATCAACCAGGGTGCCCAAATCCTTCACGACTGATTGTGTGCTTAGGACGTTGTTATTAATGTGATAATTTGTGGGGACGTCAATCTCCCCAAATGGGATGGTGATGCATTTTTTTAGTATTCAGCTTGAGGCCATGTTTGTGGCATCAGTCATTTGTTTGGGTGAGACCTCTTGAAGAATGTCCGCATCACTAGGGGAATTGATGACAGCACCCAGCTTGCAGTCATCTGCAAACTTGGTCAACCATAGCACACTGGTTTTGGCCTGCACCTCAGAAAAATATATCCCAAATAACAGAGGCCCCAAGACCGAACCTGGGGTACGCCACTCATTATGGGTCTACTGCTTGAGGTGGTTTCCCCTATTTTGACTAGGTAGCTTCTATCAGTGAGCCAGCTTGCTACCCATCTGGTAACATACAGATCGATGCCTAGTTGAGAGAGGTTTATCTATTATGCACAAGTGGGGAATAGTGTTGAAGGCTTTGACCAGGTCAAGGTAGGCAGTGTGCACCATCTTCCCCTTGTCCATGGCTTTAGTGACGTCTCAAAAAAGTCGACCAAATTTAACAGACATGACCTCCCCTTGATGAAGCCAAACTTTGTGGGACTGAGTGTTTGGAGGATGCCAATGTCCTTGTTAATGTGGTCCATGATAATCTGTTCCATGGTCTTGCAAATCAGGCTAGTTAGGCTGATGGGTCTATAATTTCCCAAATCGGTGAAGATTCCACCTTTGTGTAAAAGGATGACAGTGGTTGCCCTCCACTCAGCTTGGATGAAGCCGATACTCAGGCTTTGGTTGAATAGGGCGTCTAATGGTGCTGTAAATTCCTGCCTGAATTCAGGTAGGATGCACCTTGGAATGTTATCGGGTCCCATGGAGGCTATATTTTTTGCCTTTGAGACAGCAGTGATGACCTATTTCTTAAATCTAAGAGGAAGGGGGCAGGTACTGGGGATGTCCTGATTTACTGATGGGGAGACAAACGGGTGAAGTTTTCGCTGAATCTGTCAGCCAGCAAGTTTGCTATATCTCCGGCATTTGTATATGTGGTGTCCACCAGTTCTAAACAGATCTGGGGGATTCCTTTGAAACTGCGGACATATGTGAAGAAGGCCTTATGATTGTCTCTAGTAGATGTGGTCAACTTGGACTCGAAGTTTGCTTTGGAGGATTTCACTAGTGCTCTTATTTGCTTTTAGACATAGTATGCAAATCAGCAGGGGTCCAACGGCGATGAGCAAGCTCTGAAGTTTTGCTAAGAAGAAGTTTTTACAACAGGTAAAGGAGGTCAAGAAGGCAGTACAGACCAGTAAAAAGGGATCCCTTTATCCTGTTTTGGGAGGTTTGGAAAAAACTGGGGATGGCCAAAAAAAGTACAGTTTTGTACCTACCATAAATGTAGTAGGTATGCATCTGCAGTCCTCACATATGGGTTGTCCTGCCTCAGGCAGTCCTTCAGTCGGCCGGATTCCAAAGTCTGGGTCCGGCGTCGGCTGATGTTGCCCCTTCCCCGACGTCAGAGCGCCTGGGGTATAAAAGCGTCAGCCGACGCCATCTTCCTCAGTTTTTCTTGCCCCAGATGCCAGGTGCCCTCTAAAGAAGGCTAAATTTGGAGAAATGCAATAAATTCCAAACATGCACAGAAATATATATATATATATATATATATATATATATATATATATATATAAAACAAATACACCATAATAGATAACCCCAGCTAGGTATGAGAGGGATAGGAACCCAAAAAAATACCACAGAGGTGAAGGAGGGAGGGTAAACCTGACTGCAGATGCATACCTATCGGACATCTACATTTATGGTAGGTACAAAACTGTACTATGTCCTTCAAGGATGCATCTGCAGTCCTCACATATGGGTAGAATACCATAGCCAATCTGGGGGTGGTAGGATCTATGTAAAGGATGGTGTAGCTAAAATGCTCTGCAGGACTGCCTTAGCAAAGCCTGCTCTGGATCTGGAATATAAAGGTAAATTGTAATGCTTGGAAAATGTATGCACGGAGCTCCATGTAGCCGCTTCTAAAATGTCCTTTGTAGCCACCCCTCTTAAGAAGGCTGTGGAGGTGGCTGTGGCCCTGGTAGAATGAGGTCTAATGTTAGCTGGCACAGTTTTGCCATGAAAGGAGTAACAAAAACGAATGCAATTTCCTATCCATTTTGAAATTGTCTGTTTGGAAATTGCTTTTCCTTGTGCACCAGCAGCATATGCTACAAACAGCTGGTCAGTTTTTCTGTAACTTTTAGTTCTGTCTAAGTAGTAGCGCAACTGTCTGTGAATGTCCAGGGTATGCAGAAGTTTCTCCCCCTTGTTTTGTGGATTTGGAAAGAAGGTAGGCAGGTGAATAGCTTGGTTCAATGGGACCCTGGACATCACCTTTGGCATAAATGAAGGATTGGTTCTCAATGAGACTCTGTCCTGATGAAAAATAAGAAATGGTTGTACTGCCATGAGGGCCTGTAACTCAGAAACTCTTCTTGCTGAGGTTATGGCCAGAAGGAAGGCAGTCTTCCAAGACAGGAACTGTAGTTCTGAAGATGCTGCTGGTTCAAAGGGAGGCAGTGTTAGTTTCTCCAACACGAAGTTAAGGTCCCATGTAGGCACTGGTGGCTTCCTTGGAGGATTTATGTTTTTAATTCCTCTTAGAAACTGCTTTAGCAGAGGATGAGAGAAGACATGTGGATCAGTATTGTATTCTGCTGAAATGGCTGAAGCATGAATTTTAATGGAAGAGTAAGACAGGCCATTGTGGAGCATTTCTGCCAAGTATTCCAGGATATGTGCCATGTTCATCACTGTCGCATCTAGGCCCTTTGAGGTGCTCCAAGTGCGAAATCTTTTCCATTTTGCTGAGTAAGCCTTTCTTGTGGAAGGCCGGCGAGCTTCCATGATGATATCCTTCACTCTCTTGGATAGCTTATCCTGGTAAGGAGTCAAGGTATTCTCCAGGCTGTTAGTTGCAAGGTTTTCAGGTTGGAATGCAGAGTTTTGTAATTGTGCTGTGTCAGGAGAAGTGGCCATTGAGGAAGAGGCCACGGTTTCGTTCGTGACATGCTCTTTAGCAGTGGGTACCAGTGCTGTCTTGGCCAGTCCGGAGCTATCAGAATCACTTTTGGCTGCTCTGTCCTGATCTTCAGTAAGACCTTGGTCATTAATGGAAGAGGTGGAAATGCATACACTGTTAGAGTTCTCCAGCTGAAAGAGAGGGCGTCCACTTTCCATGCTTGTGGGTGGTATGTCCTTGAGCAGAATTTCTTCAGCTGATGATTGTGGTGGGAGGCAAAAAGATCTATGTCCGGCCTCCCCCATGATTGTGTTATCTGAAAGAAGATGTCTGGGTGGAGCATCCATTCGTGTGCATCCAGGATATTTCTGCTTAGGCTGTCTGCCAGTATATTGTCTTTTCCTGGCACAAACTGTGATTGCAGCTCTATATTGAGTTTCAGGGAAAGTTCCCATAGATTCATCGCCAGTCTGCAAAGAGGGTAGGAATGGGTACCTCCTTGCTTGTTTATGTACCACATAACTGTGGTGTTGTCTGTCCTTATTAGCAGGTGGCCTTGATGCAGAAAGAGTTTGAAGGCCTCGATTGCATGTATCACTGCCAGCATTTCCTTTTGGTTTATATGCATGCGTAGCTCCTTTTGTGACCATAGTCCTTGAATACATCTGCCCTCCATGTGTGCTCCCCAACCGTGGTCTGAAGCGTCCGTTGTAATGGTTTGGCTGGCTATTGGTTTGCTGAAGGGCAGACCCCTGTTTGACTGGCTTGCTTGAGCCCACCACAGAAATTCCTTTTGGAGGCAAGGAATGAGTGGGATCAAAGTTTCTAAGCTGTGACTGTGCTGAGTCCATAAACTCCTTAGGTACCATTGTAATTTCCTCATATGCAGCCTTGCTTGTGGAATCAGAAGAATGCAAGATGCCATGTAACCCAGGGCCTGCAGTATTTTCCTTGCAGTCAGCTGAGTTTGTCTTGTCAGATTCTTGAAGTAATCGGGTAGTTGTCTTTGTTTTTCTTCTGTGAGAAAAGCCATTTGGGTGGTTGTGTCTAGATCCGCACCCAGAAAAGTTATTCTTTGGGATGGAACAAGTCTTGATTTGTGAATGTTGACTGTATATCCCAAGGCCTGCAGTAGGTGGATGGCATAATTCAAGTCCTTTACCAAAGTTTGTTGGCTGTCCGCTTGTATAAGGCAGTCATCCAGATATGGGTATATTTGAATCCCCTGAAGTCTGCAGTGTGCAATTACTGATGTCAGGCATTTCGTGAATACTCTGGGCACAGTAGATAAGCCAAAGGGCAATGCTGAGAATTGATAATGCTCTGAACCTGCAAGAAATCTGAGGTGTCTTCTGCAACTTTGTCTGATAGGGACATGCAGGTATGCCTCCTTGAGGTCTAGAGTTACCAGCCAAGACCCCTTGCCCAGCATGGGAAGGAGTTGCTGTAGAGTCAGCATTTTGAATTTTGGCACAATGAGATAAGTATTCAGTGCGGACAAGTCGAGAATAGGCCTCCATTGTTTTTCTTTTCTTGGAACAAGGAATAGTCTGGAATAAAATCCTTGGCCTTGTTCTGAAAGAGGAACCTTTTCTATAGCTTTCATTTGCATTAAGTTGGAGATTTGTTTCAAAGCCTCTGCCCTTTGATTTGGTGGCAGGTCTGGCATGCCTTTTTTTTTGGCAATGTGTGAAAATGGAACCTGTATCCTTTGTCTATTATTTGCAGTGTCCATTTGTCTCTTGTAATACTGTGCCAATTTTCTGAGAATAAAGAAAGCTTTCCGCCCAAAGGTGCTTCTAATTGAGCCCTGGTTGGCGGAGTCAAAGCAAAGTCATTGAGTCTGTCCTTGTGCAGCAGTTGTAGGTCCTGCACTACCTCTCTGGTTGGGAGGCTGCCACTGACGTCCTCTGTAGGAGCCTCTAGCTTGCCCTCTACCTTTGGCACGCCTGTTCTTGCCTCTCTGAAATCTTTCAGTGTCCGGAAAGGACCAATTCTTGGTAGGCCAATTTCTGCTGAATCTTGGTGGTTGGACTTACAGAAAATCTTTGACTGTTTGTACAGATTTTGCCTTTTCCTCAAATTTCTTTAAGACCTCCTGAGCAGTGGAGCCAAATAACTTTTGCTTTTCCAGTGGAGCATCTAGAAGCTTAGCTTTAACATGGTCTGGTAGAGATTGTTCCTTCAGCCAAGCATGCCTACGTATGACTGCACCTGTCATAGCTGACCTACATGAAGCTTCCAATGCATCATAACCACACTGCAAGAAATGGTTGCTAACCTGCTGGGAGTTATGTACCATATCCTGAAGTGATTTGCGATCTAGGGGTTCAGGTGAAGACAGTTTCTTATGCAATTCATCTAACAAATACTCTTGGTACTGTATCATATGAAATTGACAATTTAATGCCCTCATAGAAAGAGTAGCAGAAGTATACACTTTTTTACCCCATCTCTCTAAAGCCCTGGACTCCCTTTCAGAGGGGAGTGGATTTTTAGTAGTGGCAGCTGCAACCCCTTTAGGACCCTAGGAAATAGTTTCTGGATCAGCAGAGTGGGCCTTGTAAAGAAAATGATGTGAGTCCGGGACCCTGTAGTACCTATCGGGTTTGACAGGGGCCGGAGGAAGAGTGTCAGGGGTTATGCTAGACTCAGAGTACACATCATCAATGACATTCAAAACAGGAGGAATAGCCAAAGGTCTATGCTGAGGTAAATGCAGAAAAGTTCTTAATCTCTTCCTGGACTCAGAGAATTCCTGGCCCTGCCAATTGAAATGCTCTCTCATAGTGTGAAGGGTCTCCCCGAAGGATAGTTCTTCAGGAGGGGAGGCCGAGGGAATAGATTCCTCTGCATCAGAATCCTCATAGGCTGAAAAAGCCTCCTCCTGGTAGTCCGAGAGAACAGAGCCATCAGAGGCCTCCTCTGAGGAGTGGGGATCAGAGGGCTCAACCCTGGGCCTTTTGTCTAGAGGAGGTTGAGAGCCCCTGTCCGGATGGGGTTGAGAGCCCCTAATTAAGGAAATAAGGTCCTCTGCTAAAGTTAGAATCTGTGAACCTGTAGTGGATCCCTGAAGAATAACCCTGGGAGGCATAGCTTTTGTGTGTTTAGCAGCTTTAGCCCTGGTAAATGCCTTTATGGACATGGATGCAGGAGGCCTGGCTGCACCACGTGCTGGTGTAGTTTTGTCTAGAGGAATGGTGTTGGAAGTTTCCAAGACACCAGTTTCTGAAGGAAATTCAATAACCGACTCAGCAGGGGCCTCCGGGGCCGAGGTTGTCGGTTGAGCGGTTTCGGTGGTCGGAAGTACAAAGGACTCGGTTTCAGCCAAGACCGAGACACTCGCGGTAGGCCTAGCCGTGGTTTCAGCCGAAACCGCGGTCCGCGTGTGTCGGTCCTTGTCCTTCCGTTTCTTGGTTAAATGAGGAGTCGGAGTCTCTGACGGCATGCTGTAGGAGAAACTAGCCCCAAAAAACTCCTCTGCAAACTCCGCCCGACGTCTGAGAGTGTGTCGATTGAAGGAAGCACAGGCTGAACAGGCAGAGACGTCGTGGTCTGGGCCTAGGCAGGGGAGGCAGTAAGAGTGGAAATCCTTATGAGGTATTTGTTTCCCACAAGTTAAGCAATTATTAACTTTATCTGACATCGGCTGAGGCAAGAAAGAGTCCCCAACGGGGTACTTAGCTTTTGAAGTCTTCGGTAGCTGAATTACAGGAGCTGGCCGACCGGCACTTGCGAACTGCTTCTGCTTCAGGCTCCACGCGGCAAGAAAGACTGAGGAAGATGGCGTCGGCTGACGCTTTTATACCCCGGGCGCTCTGACGTCAGGGAAGGGGCGACATCAGCCGACGCCGGACCCAGACTTTGGAATCCGACCGAAGGGCTACCTGAGGCAGGACAACCCATATGTGAAGACTGCAGATGCATCCTTGAAGGACATCAGAGACTTCTGAAAAGATGACAATCCTCCAGTAGCTACTACACCCTTATCCCCACACGTACCAGTACAGGTGGATTCTGTACATGATTCAGCTGTTTCTAAGACCCCTGCATTTTGACCAACTGTCTATTGAACACCAGGTCAACGCGGTACTGTTGCATCTCAAACTAGTTCCCCTGTTCAACCCTCATCTTTCGAAGAGGCATCTGCAGTTCAGAGGTTTCTTCTTCTTCTGTCATTTCAACAAGCTTCTCCCTCTCCAACAGGAGCACTAGTATTTGACACTCCTGTGGCTCATCACAAGCACTCACATGACAGGGTAGGACAAGAGGGTATTGCCTCTGGAGAGGATCATTTGTCAACTCTTACATAAATTTTGGAAGCTAATAATACAGAGCTTGTTCATTGACCTTGGACCCCTGATGATTTGCATACTATGTCTAAATCTAAAAGTTTTCCAAATATTAGAGAAGATCCACTAAGATTAAATGAGGAATTAAAAACTATAATAGAATGTTACAACCCTACTTTGACAGATTTAAACCAGTTGCTGCGGGTAGTTACTTCAGATGAAATAAGAAAACAGTTACTTGAGAAGGCTAAAATAACAGATTTTACTCTCACAGGGAATTAAATTACAGAAGTGTGTCAAGTTAAGACATATTGGTCTAAAATATAGGCCTGTAAGCAAAATAAAGGTGAAGCCTCTGCAGATTATTTGAGTCATCTCAAAGCAGTGTTTGACAGACATTCAGGAATACCACATCCTAAAGAAAAAACTAAGCCAGCTATTGCAGCTGCTTTTGTGTAGCATTTGCAAGCCCCTGTACAAAATCAAATAAAACAAGTGCTTATATACTGGCATGGAAAGGACCTGGAGTAATTATTAAGTGCTGCAAATCACTGTACTGAGTGTCAGGAAAAATGGAGAAAGGATACAGAGGATAAGCTGTTAACTTTGTGAATAAGGCAGCTAGAAGCCCCAAGGGGCTGGAGCAGAGGCAGGGGAGGGAGCAGAGGACTTTCTAGGGGATTTAGTAAGAGTGCTGGCCAAGGGGAACAAGGTGCAGCTGGTTGGCAACAATGAGCTGGCAGTGCCCCCCTGCTTCATCTGATGGATCTTGCTTCAATTGTGGTGAAGCAGAACATTGAAGAGGAAAATGCCTGCACAAGCAAATGCCGAGAGTCTAAGATACCCGGACTAAATGGCAGCCGAATTATAACAATGCTGCATTTCATCCACCACCTCCTCAAACTGGAAGGAGTCAAGAATCACAGTACTGACTATGTCAGAGTTACAAAACAATACATCTTGATCCTTTGCTGCCAATAGTTAAGACAGAAATAAATTCAAAGACAATTCCTTTCCTGGTGGACACTGGAAGCACTAGGTCTGTATTAAAAGTTACCTCAGATAGTCAGATACCAGTATCAAAACAAAGTAAAGGCAGCTGCAGTAACAAATGCTACTGCTAAATATCCTGTTTCAAAACCTATACCCGTTTCTTAAGGACTAACTGAAGAAAGGTGTCCTTTTCTTTTGAGTACTACTGCACTGGTATATTTGCTAGGGTGAGACCTGTTATGCAAACTATGTTGCACTATTTACTGTAAAAGAGAAAGGGTGAACTTGAATGTTACAAAAGAATCGGGGAAATATTAGCAGTCTTAGCAAAAACGGAGTACCAGCCTTTTAAAGGCATACAGACAGCTAAAAAAAACTGCTGCAGCAGGTACCTGCTAAATTATGGGCTAAACATGCTAATAAAATTGGTATATTAAAATCTGCAGAACCAGTAAAAATAAAATTAAATCCATCTAAACCTCTCCCTATAGTTCCACAATATCCTCTGAAACAAAAGCACAGCAAAGAATCAAACCTGTAATTCAGTCCTTGATACAAGGAATAACAATGCCAGCTGCAAGCCCTTGTAATACTCCTATTCTCCCTGTGAAAAAGCCAGGAAAGGATACTTCTAGGTTTGTGCAAGACTTGAGTGCTGTAAACAATGCAGTATTAGCAACTTTTCCAGTCGTTCCAAATCCAGCAACAATACGGAGTTGCATACCACCTACAGCAAAACAGTTTTCTGTGATAGATGTGTTCAGCATTATTTTCTATACCTATCCACCCTGAAAGTCAGTTTCTGTTTGCCGTTACTTATAAGGGACAGCAATATACATTGACATGGTTGCCACAAGGATACACTGAATCTCCTTCCTTATTTTCTCAAATTCTAGAAAAAAAAAAGATTTGGAAGGTGTAAGTCTGTATTAGTGCAATATGTAGATGATTTAATAACAGCATCTGTTTCTTTTCAGCAGTGTTAGCAGAGTACCATACATCTTTTAACTATTCTTGCAGAAAAAGGACACAAGGTGTCAAGAGAAAAATTACAGCTATAGTCATCTCAGGTACGTTATATCTTAGTCATCTGATATCTCACGGTAGCAAGCAGATGTTACCATCTTGTATTGAGGCAATAGCTAAAGCCCCACATCCAACTATTCAGTGTCATCTTAGAACTTTCTTAGGTATGGCAGGATATTGCAAACAGTGGATTTCTAACTATACAGAAATTGCTAAACCTTTAACAAATCTTTTAAAACAGGATACAC
Organism: Protopterus annectens; assembly: GCF_019279795.1. Lineage (NCBI taxonomy): Eukaryota > Metazoa > Chordata > Ceratodontiformes > Protopteridae > Protopterus > Protopterus annectens. The sequence goes on from NC_056748.1 coordinate 474,558,945, forward strand.
CAGAGTCCCTCGGGAGAGTAAAAAGAAAAACTCAATTCAGAATTTAAAGCAAGCTTTAGCTACTCCCTAGCTTTAGAGTTACCGGATTATGGAAAGACTTTCATTTTATTTTGTCATAAAAAATGTATTTGCTCAGGGAGTGCCTGCAAAGAAACACAGGGACAACTATTGTCCATTAGCTTATAGTACAGCAGTTACTTAGCAGTTACTTAGCATTAGCAGTACTATAGTACAGGCAGTACTCAACTTCACCGCTGTGGATGTAAGGAACCATGTGAGGAAAACGACCCCCAAGAAGGCTACTGGTCCTGATAACATTCTGGGGAAAGTACTGAAAGGATGTGCAGACCAACTCAGCATAGTTCTGTCAGACATCTTCAACACCTCACTTGTCCAGGAAAAAGTACCAGCGTGCTTCAAAGTTACGAATATAATCCCTCTGTCCAATAAAAGCCAACCCCACCTGCCTAAATGATTACAGGCAGGTAGCCCTTACATCAAATGTAATGAAATGCTTTGAAAGACTGGTTAAAAGGCATTTAACTACAGTACTACCCCGATCCTTTGACCTGCTGCAGTTTGCCTACTGGTAAATAGATCAACTGCTGATGCCATTTCGGTGGCACTTCACCTCACATTGGAACATCTTGAAGAGAACAACTATGCCAGGCTGTTGTTCATATATTTCATCTCAGCTTTCAATATGGTGATTCCTATGCAACTTATAGAATAGCAAATCAACCTCTGCATAAATAAAGGGCCATGCAACTGGATCCTTGATTTCTTGACTGGAAGACCACAAAGGACCTGCGCTGGTAACAACACTTCAGATAGTATTACAATCAACACTGGAGTACCCAAGGCTGTGTGCCAAGTCCTCTACTGTTTACAATCCTTACCCATGACTGCTCTGTGAATGCTAGCAACAACCACATCATCAAATTCGCAGATGACACCACAGTGGTGGAACTCATAAGTGGTGATGACGAGAGTGGGTATAGTAATGAGATCAACTCCCTGACTGAATGGTGCAACAACAATTTGGGTCTGGACATCAATAGAACAAAAGAAATCATTACTGACTTCAGAAAAAGCATTGCCATGCACCTCCCCCTCAAGATCAACGGTGAATAAAGTGGAGAGAGTCCAAACTACTAAGTTCTTGGAGTACAAACAAAGGCCAGCTAATTAAAAAAGCCCACCAGCGACTACACTTCCTAAGAAGGCTTAAAAAAATCAAAGCTCTCTATGAATGCTCTAAATACCTTCTACAGAGGAGCCATCAAGAGCATTATCACCAGCAACTGCACTGTATGGTTCGGTTAACAGCACAATGGCCAAAAGGAAATAGCTACAAAGAATAATAAGAACAGCAGAAAAGATCATGGGCACTAGTCTTCATACCTTACAGGTGCTCTTTGAAATGAGGTGTAAAACGTTGTCCCGCAAAATACTGAGTGACATTTCTCATTCAGCATATGGTTGGTTCACTAAACTTGCATCTGGTGGAAGGTATACAAGCATGTGCGTCAGCTACCTAGACTTTTACTTTTTTGTAATATATAATTTTTTTTTCTTTAATACCCATCATACATCCTTAAACAACAACCCCTTAATGATGCTGTACTATACTTTAATAATACCTTCCTTCACATACTTAATACACTAGCTCCCATTCGTATAAAAAGAATCAAAAATAACTCAGCACCACAGTTCTCTAAGGAATGTAAACACCTGATGAAGCAAAGGGACCTAGCCTGGTCAACCTAGAAACAAAACAAAAATTAACAAAATCATGTTAATTTCAAAACACTACATAACAAAGTGACAAAAATAATCAACAGAGATAAGAAATTATATTATTCCCAGCTTCAACTCCAGCATAAAATCAAGCCCAGTAAATTTTGGCACTCCATATCTTCTCTACTTAACCCTGGAAGAAATGGAGAGCACACCCTATCATCTGATACCCTTCCATCACAAACAGCTGAAAATTTTAAACAAGCACTTCATAAAATAAATTCCGGACCTACTAACTAACACCCCCTAATGCCGGACCCCCACCCTTCAACTTATTCAGACACCAACCCCAGGTCTTCAACTACTTCTAACCCTGTCATTACTAAAGCCCCTACACAACAAAATGTCATACAAACCCCATTCTCATTTCAGCCCATACCTACTGACAGCATTAAAAAACTGCTACAAAAACTAAAACCCTGCTCTACCTCAGCTGACAATCTCCCCCCATACTACCTCAAACTGGCTGCTAACTCAGTCGCCTACCCAATCAGTATCCTTATAAATAGGTCTTTATCTGAATCAGAAGTACCTACCATATGGAAACAATCTCACATCACCTCCATCCACAAAGGAGGCAACTCTTTTGACCCATCCAATTTCTGTCCTATCTCCATCTTGTCACCCATATCCAAAATTCTCCAAGAGGTATCCATCAGCAGGTAATGCAATATCTACTGCAAAACAATCTTTTAACCAAAACCCAACATGCCTTCCAACCTAGCCACAGCACAGCTACAGCCCTATTATCTTTTACAGACACCATGAACAAGGCCAGAGATGCGGGATGCTATGCAGCCTCAGTATTCCTTGAACTCTCCAAGGCCTTTGACACAGTGTTTCACCCTTACTTTTGAACATACTGTAACTTAGGCTTCTCATATAACACAGTAAAATGGTTTCAGAGCTATCTCAAGGATCGTAAACAAGCAGTGAACTGGTCCAATGAACTGTCACCCTTTCTCCACAACCCTACTGAAGTCCCCCAAGGCTCCATCCTAGGACCTCTACTCTCTCTACATTTTCACAAACAACCTTCACACTGCCTCTCACTCTGGGACCCTCATTCAATACGCTGATGATTCCACCATAACCTGTACTGCTTAATGACTACCAAAACTACTTTCAAAAACTCAACAGTCCTTTACTGCAGTCAAATCCTGGCTAAGAAATGCCCAACTCTTTCTTAATCCAAAGAAGACAAAACTATTACTCTTTCATTTCAAAAACACCTACCCTGTCACTGATCATTTCAACATCCTTGCATCTGACAACACTGTCATTGAAATAGTGCAGGAAGCCAACTTCTAGGTGTTATCATTGACAATAAACTTTCATTTGACCCCCATATACAGCAAAACATAAAAGAAAACTCATCAAAAACTGGGACTCTCGTATAGAAACAAACATTTCTTTACTGCAGCAATGAAAACTACCCTTACAAAAATATTTTTACTCCCCTCCCTTCTTTATAGTGCCCCTGTCTTAACGAACTTACAAAATTCTACCCTAAGCAAGTTGGAAAGTACAGTTTTGTACCTACCATAAATGTAGATGTCCGAGAGGTATGCATCTGCAGTCCTAACAAATGGGTTGTCCTGCCTCAGGCAGCCCTTCGGTCGGCCGGATTCCAAAGTCTGGGTCTGGCCTCGGCTGATGTCGCACTTCACCCGACGTCATAGCTGCTGTGAATTGGGTATAAACCATTTTCCTCAGTGTTTCTAGATGCCAGGTGCCCTCTAGGAAGGCTAAATTTGGATAAATGTAAATGATTCCAAACAGTAGAGAACAAACAAAATAAACATGTATATACATATATACAAACAAATACACCATAATAGATTCCCCAGCTAGCTACAAGATGGGCAAATACCCTAGGAGTACCACAGAGGGAAGGAGGGTGACTGCAGATGCATACCTCTCGGACATCTACATTTATGGTAGGTACAAAACTGTACTATGTCCTTCAAGGATGCATCTGCAGTCCTAACAAATGGGTAGATTACCATAGCCAAACTGGGGGAGGAGGCACTAAGATGATTATGGTGTAGTTAAGATTCCTTGCAAAACAGCAGTTGCAAAACCTGCTCGGGATCTGGAGTATAAAGGTAGATTATAATGCTTGGCAAATGTATGCACGGAGCTCCAAGTAGCAGCTAAAATGTCTTTGGTAGCCACTCGTAAAGCTGTAGTAGTGGCTGTAGCCCTTGTGGAGTGAGGTCTGATGTCTTTTGGAGTTGTCTTTCCATGAAAAGAGTAACAAAATCTAATGCAATTTCCTATCCATTTTGAGATTGTCTGTTTTGAAATTGCTTTTCCTTCCATTCCTGTTGCATATGCTACCAGAAGCTGGTCAGTTTTCTATTGTTCTTGGTTCTGTCCAGATAGTAGCGAATTGCCTGTGCACATCCAAGGTATGTAGTAGTCTTTCCCCGGTGTTCTGTGGGTTGGGGAAGAATGTTGGTAGGTGGATTGCTTGGTTCAATGATACCCTGGAGACCACTTTTGGCATAAAAGTAGGGTTAGTTCTCAAGGACACTCTATCCTGATGGAAGATAAGGAAGGGCTGTACTGCCATTAATGCCTGTAATTCAGAAACCCTTCTTGCTGAAGTGATTGCAAGCAGGAAAGCAGTTTTCCAAGATAAGAATTGTAATTCTGCTGTTGCTGCTGGTTAACTTTTCCAGCACAAAGTTAAGGTCCCATGTAGGCAAAGGTGGCTTCCTTGGAGGCTTTACATTTTAATTCCTCTCAGAAACTGCCTGAGTAGAGGATGAGAGAAGACTGGAGGATCCATGTTGTATTCTGCTGAAATTGCTGATGCATGAATCTTAATGGAGGAGTAAGACAGGCCATTGTGGAAAAGTTCTGCTAAATATTCCAGGATGTTAGCTATGTTTGCAAATGATACATTTTCTCCTTTGCTGCACTCCAAATGAGGTATCTTTTCCATTTGGCTGAATAAGTCTTCCTTGTGGAGGAGCCTCCAGGATAATGTCTTTAACCCTCTGAGATAAATCTGGGTTATTTTGTTTTATGTAATATTCAAGCAGCTAGCTGCAGTGTTTTCAAGTTTGGATGTAGGATCTTGAAGTTGTTCTGTGTTAGCAGTAAAGGAACTAGAGGTAGAGGAGACATACTCCTCAGTAGCGGGTACCAATGCTGCCTGCCAGTCTGGAGCTATCAGGATGATCTTTGGGTGATCTTCTTTGATCTTCAGTAGCACTTTGTGCATCAAAGGAAGAGGTGGGAATGCATATGCTGTCAGGTTTTCCCAACTGAAGGAGAGGGAGTCCACCTTCCAAGCAAGTGGGTGGTATGTCCTTGTGCAGAATTTCCTCAATTGGTGGTTGTGTGGGGATGCGAACAGGTCTATTTCTGGTAGTCCCCATTTCTTTGTAATGGATTTGAAGATGTCTGGATGCAGCATCCATTCGTGGGCATCCGTGGTAGTTCTGCTTAAGGTGTCTGCTAGTATATTTTCTTTTCCTGGCACAAATATGGCCTGGAGCTGAATGTCGAGGTTCAGGGACACATTCCACAGGTCCATTGCCATCCGGCATAGAGGATATGAGTGTGTGCCTCCTTGTTTGTTGATATACCACATGACTGTGGTGTTGTCCGTCCTTATCAGCAAATGACCCTGTTGAAGAAATGGCCTGAATGTCTGAATTGCCTGTTTCACTGCCAGCATCTCTTTTTGATTTATGTGTAGGTTCAGCTGGTCTTGTGTCCATAGGCCTTGTATACAATTGTCCACCATGTGTGCCCCCCAACCGAGGTCTGAGGCGTCCGTGGTGATAGTCTGGCTTGGGTGAGGCTTGTGGAAAGTCAGTCCTCTGTTCAACTGACAGGCCTGAGCCCACCACAGGAATTCTTGCTTCAGGCATGGAATTATTGGAATCTGGGCTTCTGGACTGTGCTTGTGTTGAGACCATAAATTCCTTAGGTACCATTGCAACTTCCTCATATGCAGTCTGGCATGTGGAATCAATATTATACAGGATGCCATGTAACCCAGGGCTTGCAGGACTTTCCTTGCTGTAAGATGGTTCTGTGTTGTTAATGCCATGAAATAGAGTGGTAGTTGCTTTTGCTTTTCTGCTGTGAGAAATGCCATCTGATTTGAAGTGTCCAGTTCTGCACCCAAGAATGTTATCCTTTGGGATGGTACCAGCCTTGACTTTTTCATGTTGACTGTGTATCCCAGGGCTTGCAGTAGTTGTATAACCTTTTCCAAATCTTTTGTTAATTTGGTCTTGTTGTCCGCTTGTATTAGGCAGTCATCCAGGTATGGATAAATCTGAATTCCTGAAGCCTGCAATGAGCAATTACTGATGCCAGGCATTTCGTGAATACTAGATAAGCCAAAGGGCAATGCTGAGAATTGATAATGCTCTGATCCTGCAAGAAATCTGAGGTATCTTCTGCAATCTGGTCATATAGGGACGTGCAGGTATGCCTCCTTGAGATCTAGAGCCACCAGCCAAGACTCCTTGCCCAGCATGGGAAGAAGTTGCTGTAGGGTCAGCATTTTGAATTTTGGAACAACGAGATATGTGTTCAGAGCGGACAGGTCGAGAATAGGTCTCCATTGGTTTTTTCTTGGTACCAGGAAAAGTCTGGAGTAAAATCCTTGTCCTTGTTCCATAGGTACCTTTCTATAGCTCTCATCCTTAGTAAGTGGTTGATTTGTCCTAGAGCTTGTTTTTGGTTTGGTGGTAGGTTTGGCATTCCTCTCTTTTTTGGTAGAGTGTGGAAGTGAAACCTGTAGCCTTTGTCTATTGTCTGTAAAATCCATTTGTCTCCTGTAATATAATGCCAGTTTACGGAAAATAAGGCTAGCTTTCCGTCTAAGGGTGCTTCCAGTTGTTCCTATCAGAGTCAAGTCATTGTGTCTGTCCTGTGGAAGTGGTAGTAGCTGGATCTGTGGCAGTACTTCTCTGGTTGGTAGGCTGCCACTGACGTCCCCTGTAGGCACCTCCGGATTGGCCTCTGCCTCTTGGGCGCCTATTTCTGCCCCTCTGTGCTCTGGAGGTGTCTGGAAAGGACCAATTCTTCGAAGGCCAATTTCTACTAAACCTCGGAGGCTGGACCTGTAAGACATTCCTTGACTGTTTGGACAGATTTTGCTTTTTCTTCCACCTTCTTTAGCACTTGCTGTGCAGGGGAGCCAAACAAACTTTGTTTCTCCATGGGAGCATCTAGGAGCTTTGACTTTACATGGTCTGGTAAGGATTGCTCTTTTAACCATGCATGATGCCTTCTGATCACTGTACCAGTCATAGCTGATCTAAAGGAAGCCTCCAGTGCATCATAGCCGCATTTTAAGGAATGATTACTGACCTGCTGAGTGTTATGTACCAAATCCTGAAGGGACTTACGGTCTATAGGTTCAGGAGAGGACAGTTTTTTATTTAGCTGGTCTAACAAAAATTCCTGATACTGAATCATGTGGAATTGACAGTTTAAGGCCCTAGGAGTAGCAGAAGTATAAACTTTTTACCCCATCTCTCTAATGCCCTAGATTCTCTTTCAGAGGGAGGGTTTTGGCAGAGGCAGCTGCTACAACTTTGGGGCCCTGTGAAATAGTTTCAGGATCTGCAATAGGAGCCTTATACAAATGAAAGTGAGTGTCCGGGACCCTGTAATATCTGTCGGGCTTAGCAGGGCCGGGGTAGAGAGTCAGGGGCAGTACAAGCATCATTAAATGTATCATCCACAACTGTTAGTACTGGAGGAATGGCTAAAGGCCTGTGCTGTGGTAAATGTAAAAAGGTCCGTAGCCTTTTCCTTGAATCTGAAAAGTCCTGGCCCTGCCATTGAAATTGCTCTCTCATAGCATGCAGGGTTTCCAAAAGAAAATTCCTCAGGAGGAGAGGCAGAAGGATGGAGTCTTCTGCATCAGAGTGCTCATATGGAGAATAAGGGGCTTCTGGAGGATTTGAGTTTTCTGAATCATCCGAGGAATAATCAGTTGAAAGTGGCTCAGGGGCTCTGCTCTAGGCCTCTTCTCTGGAGGGTTGAGAGGCACTGTCAGGGTGAGGTTGGGATCCCTGATCAAGGAAATGAGATCCTCAGCCAGGCTGAGCATTTGGGAACTAGAGGTAGGCCTGTGTGAGGGGTTTTAGCAGGCAAGGCCTTAGAAGTTTTAGCTGCTTTAGCCCTGGAAAAGCCTTGATAGACATAGATGCAGGGGCTAGCAGCTCCACGTGCAGGAGTAGATATGTCTAAAGGAATAGTATCTGATAAATCCTGAAATTTCAGTAGCAGATTCAGCCATGCTGTGTGAGGCCTCGGCTATAGGAGGTATGAGCTAATTGTGAAGTTGGAGTCTCAACTCCTCTGCAAACTCCGACCCGGCGTCTAAGTGTCCGTCGGTTGAAGGAAGTACAGGCTAGACACGCTGCGTCGTGGTCTGGGCCTAAGCAAGGAAGGCAGTAAGAGTGGAAATCCTTATGAGGTATTTGTTTCCCACAAGTTAAACAGTTATTTACTTTTAGCTTTAGAAGTCTTGGTAGTAGTAATCTCTGGATCTGACCGACCGGCACTTTCAACAGCTTCTCTGATGCCTTTATACCCAATTCACAGCAGCTATGACGTCGGGTGAAGTGCGACATCAGCCGAGGCCAGACCCAGACTTTGGAAAAGGGCTGCCTGAGGCAGGACAACCCATTTGTTAGGACTGCAGATGCATCCTTGAAGGACATCAGTGCTACAACAAAGTTGCAAAGTTTGCCACAAACTCTAAATATCACACACACCACTGTAAACCACTCCTAGAAGTAAACTGGCTTGAACTCAACAACCAACTTGCCTTCATTCAGCTATCCACCTTGCACAACCTTATTTTCAAGCCTACTGCCTGGCTGCACTAGCCAATCTAGTCACACCTTACACACCAAATCAATCCTACGATCAGAAGACAAAAATTTCTTAGCTATCTCAAAACCCACAAGAAAATCCTGGTCACTCTCTGTATTTATACACTGTATCTATACTTTGGAATTCCCTACCTCTAGCTACCAGGTCTATGCCTGGCCTAACCCATTTCAAAGCCTCTTTAAAAAATCATCTCAAACATACATGGCTCTGCTCCTGCATAAAGCCTGCCTAATGCTAAGGTCTTCCTCTTCTGTCACATTTCAGTCCCTCAAGACTGCAAGATCCTAAGGCTCTTCTCACTCCTTCTTTGCTTTTATACTATATCCTTAAACTGCTGCTCAGGCTTTATTGCATCTATTCTTCTTAACTCTCTCTCACTATCTATCTGCATTACTAACTTTCTGGGGGCTATTTTCCTAACTGAAACTAACATTCTATTTTGTATGTACTATAACAGTCAGTGTTACACACTGCACTACCTACGTACTATTTTTTGGACACTAGATACATCATGTATGGTGAGAGCGACTATTATTGTCTGTAATGCTTTAACTGTATAGAATTGTATAGATGTGTAGTAATATATTGCAACATCTTATGTTCTTTGTTCTTTCAACTTATTTTTGTATAGTATTTCTAATGCAATTTTTATTGTATTGGATTATACTATATTTGTATTGTACTGTATGTGGAGCTTTTCTCCCCGGGCCTCTGCTGAAAACAGGTTCTGTAGATCCAGTCAGACCAGCCCCAGTAAACAAATGTCAAATAAATAAATAAATCATGTCTGGTCTTTTTGTGTATGTTTTTTCCTGTAAAGAGTTGACACTCGAAATTTCGTTTAGGTAGCACTTGTGTTTCCTAAATGACAATAAAGTTTCTTTGATTCTTTGAATCAGTTGATTCTGTTGCAAAGGGATTTCCATCATGTTTCAGTGTGGTGGCTGCTGTCACCATTCTAACTGATCTTGTGAAATCACTGGTGCTCAGCATGATCATACAATAGCCATCCCTCACTCTACATCATCTCTCTTACTTAAAAACTCAACCCCTCTCGACTGCACGTCTAACTACACTTAACTCTTCTCTCTGATCCATCTATTTCTCTCATATGCTGTCGTGTTCTAAATCCTGCATCGTTGTTACCTACTGCAATGGTTGGTAAAGTGTGTGTGTGTGTGTGTGTGTGTCTGTGTGTGTGTGTGTGTGTGTCTGTGTCTGTGTGTGTGTGTGTGTGTGTCTGTGTGTGTGTGTCTGTGTGTGTGTCTGTGTGTGTGTGTCTGTGTGTGTGTGTCTGTGTGTGTGTCTGTGTGTGTGTCTGTGTGTGTGTCTGTGTGTGTGTCTGTGTGTCACTAATTATCTGCTTTCTCCTAGGAATGATTTAAAGGACACTCCTATACCCAATACTAAGCTGGACCTGTCTGGCTGGTTCCTGTGGAAGAGATCGAAATGGAAACTGTTTTACTTCAGCAAAGACTAGAGGGCATACATTCTGCCCAGGTAGCTGAGTTAGTGGCTCTACAAAGGGCTTGTGAGTTAGCCAAAGACAAAGTTGCCAATTACTGCACTGACAGTTGCTGTGCTTTTGGTGTAGTACATGATTTTGGGCAACATTGGAAGCAGACAGGATTTTTAACTTCAGCAGGGACTCGAATTAAAAATAATTTTTATGTGAATGCTCTTAGTCTCATTTGTTACCTAAAAAATAGCATTAGTTAAATGTAAATGCCCATCAAAAGGGTATAGATATTGTTTCAAAGTAAATAATTTGGCAGATCAAGCTGCTAAGCAAGTTGTAAAAAGACTCTGTGCAAAAGTCATGTGATATTACTAGAAAAATATAAAAATTATGTTTGATTTTAAGAAAAGTATCAGCTTTGCAACCTAAAGCCTCACAGGGAGAAGTTAAAGACAGATGCAGTAAATCTGACAATAGGTTATGGTGACATCTGGACAGCCGACTCGTGGTGCCTTCCTCCTTGTTACCTTAACCTGGTTAGGGCATATCATTCATCAGCCCATGTATGTAAGACAACTTTATTTAATCAAATTACCCAAAGTTGGTATGCCCTCATGTCTCTTCTTTAATACTTCAGTATGTTAATTGTGCAGTATGCTTAAAACATATTAGCAAAAATGCAAATATTAGGGCTGCATGCTTACCACCACCTTGGGGACCATTTGTAAATGTGTAGCTGAACTTTGTCCAGATTGCCAAAGGTCCATAACTTACAATTTATATTGGTGATGGTTTCATGTTTTCTGCATGGGTGAAAGCTTACCCGTGTCACAAAGTAGATTCTGTAACAGTTGTTAAAAAACTTGTACTTGAATTTATACCTAGATTTGGTATACCATGTACTATCAAGAGAGACTAGGGAACTCATTTTAACAATTATCTGACTAGAGAACTATGCAAGATTTTTAATACTAAGTTGAGTCTTCACTGTCCCAACCACCCACAGTCATTTGGATTAGTAGAGAGGGTTAATAGGACCCTTAAAAATAAGACTTCAAGATTTGTGCTGAGACAAGCTTTAAATGGCCAGGGGCACTTCCCTTACCACTAATGGGTATTTGGAGTACATTAAATACTACAAGGAAATTGCAGCCTTATGAGATATTAATGGGGTGCCCAATGGCCCTTCCAGCTACTCCCCCTGTGCAAATAAAGAATTAACTCCACTTGATGATATATTCTCTTACTGCACAAAATTTTTCATTTCTTGTAACAGTACCACACAACTATACAAGAACTTCTTTCTCAACCTCCTGACCAACCCAGTCACCAATTGTGGCCTGGTGATTGGGTTTATGTTAAAACTTTCAGAAAAAAATTGTTTGAGTCCAAAGTGAAAAGGCCTTTTCCAGGTGCTGCTCACAACTTTTACTGCCATCTGCTGTGTAGAACTACCAAAGTGGATCCACTCTTCACGCTGTAAGAAGACCTGCCATGTGGGGGCCCCAAACAAATCATCTTTGTCAGAGAAGGACGACTGAAGTGCAAAAGAGAAATCGTCTGCCCCAGTGAAGGATTAAAAGAGAAAATCAACTTAGACAGCAGTTCGTGATGAACCCAGTGACAGCAAGTACTTCTGCTTTGTTTTTGTTGCTGTTTCCTTTTATAAACTGGTCAAGAGAAAATAGTTTCCTGTTGGTTCTTCGACAATATACTATGGACTTAAATGTGAAACTGTTGGGTGTGTTTGCATATACCTCATCATTCTAAGGCAGGGATTCCTATTATTCCAACCTCTGCAACACAGGTGATATTTAAAAAGGATCTTAGTGACACTAACCTAACTTGGCAAAATGTGATTGACATTTCAAAAGTTCTGTCTCTTCACCTTGCAACCACAAATCATGGAGACGCATGCTATGTCAGAAATAGAAATGTACCAGTGGAAACCAGAAAATGCAATGACACTAGACATAAAAGTGTGTTGAACTCTTTACACTTAAAAAGCTATGACTGGGGGCATGGCATGGGCATAATGGAGGATCGTTACTACATTTCTGACAATTGTGCCTACGCCTGGTTACCTACAAACTGTTCTGGATGTTGTTTTGTGGGCTATATTAATCCTGGTATCAACAGTTCGAGAACCCTCCAGCAGGCAGACTGAGAAATAAATGAGCAATTCACTGGGCAGAGCAAGTATTTTCAGTCTTTACTCCTGGGTATGCAGTGCAAAGTGCAATGCTCGAAATCACCATGCTTGCTCAAATTCTTCAGGAGGTAGCAAACTATACTTCACATCACATCAGGATAGTAAATCAAGAAATGACTAAAATCCAAACTGTGGTATTAACAAAATCCACTGGCACTCAACACAATGCTATCTGCCAAGGGGGAGGGGGCATGTGCCCTCATAAAATGTCATTCTTTTTCTTATATTACTGGCCATCATGATGAACAAAAAAATGTTGGCCAATTTCATGGAGCAGAGGGCCACGGGCCTGGACAGTACATGTAAACAGTGGACACTTTTTAAATGGTTAGCAGTGTATTTGGTAACCTGGGAACTAGTATATTACAAAGTATCCTTATAATAATTGAGATTATTCTTTTTTTTGTTTTAATATTTTCTGTTCTAAAGGCTGTGATTGCACAGTAAAGAGCAAAAATGTGGATTTTGCAAACAATGTAGGTACACATACGAAGGTCCAGATGCAGTGGTTTCTAATTTTGATAAAACTATTTCTTGTCTGGGTAAGGTCAATTGCAATACTAGCCACATTTGTATATTTAGCTACTTGTAACTCTTGCCAAACCTATCAAATTGGGATAACAGCCAGAAAGTTGAAAGTTAATATCATAACAACATTCACATACATTAAGAGAAAAAAAAGTACTAACGCTGTATATCGTCATAGTGCAGTTTCCTCAAATTTTAGGAAATGTTCCTTTTTTGTTTTTGATAGAGTGATGGTAGACCTATTGGTAATAGATTTGGAGACATTAATATAATTTAAAGAATTAACCTGGCAATTTGAGGCTTAATGCCTCAGTGGTGCCAGGGTTGAATGATAGTATATCTATTTCTAGTATTTTAAAGATTAAGGCAGCTATCATTTAGTGTTTTTATATTTATTCAAAAAATTCACTGTATACCATCTATGAATGTTTACATATTTTTTTATATATATTTCAATATTTATATCTTCTGCTATGTTATTTAGTTTAAAAAATTGTAAAATCATTGATGGAGTTTTAGGTGCACTAGGCATTTTAACTGTGTTATGCCGGTTTACTTTGAATTGGTTGACTGACAATGAATTTAATATGCAAATGTAATTCTTTATTGGTGGGTGTTTTTTATGATCATTTATAAGCTGGCATGGTTGAATTTTATTTCTCTCTGATGAAGTCTAACTGAATGCTAGACGAAAGTGCCAAGTTTCTTTAATAAAGGTTTGCTTCGTTGGTGGTGCTTGGACTTTTTTGTTTTTTACTCAGTTTCAATTAATGTTTATGTTCCCCAAAAGGATGGTTATTACACTTCATACTTTGCTCAGTTTTATTAATTTCTCTGTACTGATGACATTTTATCATCAGATACAGCACTAACCAGTAGAATATAACCATTTGAGAGTGACAGACTTGTGACCAGAGTAACATATGTAAGTTAAGGGGAATGCCATGACATTTAAATTTAACAAAACAAAGTCCATTTTATGGAACCAAGTAAAAACTGTTCAGATCACATTGACATTGGTCTGTTTCTTTACTCCGCAGTGTTACATATTCTTAACCCTTATTTCTGCCCATGTAACAAATATTGTCAGCAAAATCTGATGCCTGCTGCAGCATTACTGGAGAATTAGCCAGTATTTGTTTCCTAAAATATAACTAGCTGTACATGGAGGTGTGTTAACTCCCACAGATAAAGTACTGTACACCTGATTTCTAAAAACCTGTGCAGCGGATTGTACTGCCTTCACCAAAACAGTTTTGCAATCAATTACAGTAATGACTGGTCTGCTATGGGAAACTGTATTTTTTATGTATGTACAACTCAGAACTAAAAGCTGTATTTAGCAGTTTGAAAAAAATAGGAGAATTAAAATTTGCTGCCTATCTTCCCTATTAATTCTGTGATCCACTTGTAATAGGTAGTACAGTCTCTAACTGTACCCTAGGAAAACAAGTTTTACATTTATGATACAGAACTCTTTCCAAATATAAAATTACTTTTATACTCAAATTGTCCAGCTGGAATTTCTGCTTTTATTTTACTACAGTTTCCAGGCGCATTTAAGGTAAGAAGTACTACCCTCAAGTTACAAGATAGTGTTTAAGTAGCCAATATATGTGCTTTGTTTATTTCTCCAAGTCTCCTGGGTTTCTAATATCATGACTGGAATGGACCCTATTCCTAAGTCAAAGTACGATTAAAGTTCATGAAATTAGTATGGTCTTTGATGTCAGCCAGAAGTGGTCTTCGCAGCACCCACAATGTGCCCAGTAATGGCTCCATCTGCAATTTGTACAGGATTACATTTATTGGTAACATATCTAAGTATACGTGTAGATTCTTTTTTATAAGACCCGTTGCTCCTACTACTATTGGAACTGTCAGAGTATCTTTCTTCCACATTGCTCTCGTTTCTGCCCTCTGTACGCAAGACACTGTAGTCACTGGGTGTGGCGATTTCAATGATCAATACTACTTTTGTCTTCTTTTCATGGACAACTATAGCCGGTTTTCTAGCATCTATCTTTTGAACTGTTGGTAATGGATGATCCCATGTGATGTAGACATAATCATTTTCTTTGGTGCTTTGTGGCTCATGTTTCCAATATTTTTCAGCCACTTCAAATACCATAATGTTTGCACAATCCCCAGTGCAATAGTCTTGCTACATTATTATAACTTTCAGTAAACAGTCCATCGGCCATTAGTATATCACACCCTGCAATGAGGTGTCAACTGTTTCCAGTTCTGTTTTACAAAACCTACATTTGTCTGTTTCTCCCACACATGTTTAATGGACTTTGTAAACCAATGTGTATGTAGCCCACTATCTTGTGCCACCAATATTAACCTTTCATCTCTTGGTTTGAATTCACCTCTCCTTAACCATTCCTGCATTCATTCGTGATCAACATGAGGTTCTTCCAGAAGTTTTTTTATACTTGCAACTATATTTATGCATTTTACACATTTCTTGCCTCCTTATCTGGTCCTTCACCTTATATTCTTTCTTTTGTTCTTGGCACATTCAGTTGCTGCCTGATTTTTATCTACTTCTGGTTTGATTTCCATTCCTGCTTGACACCAATATGCTTTTGCTAGATTAAGCAGAGGAGAAACCATCTTAGATTTATTATCCACATGTTTCAAAACTTTTACTATGTTTGGGTCTTGTGAGGTCAGCAGATGTGCGTGGAGTCCCATGATTGCAGAGCTATACATGTAATCAATTTCAAGGAGGCCCATCCCTCCTTCAGAACAGGGAACATATAATCTTGATATACACTGAATTTTAGAAATCATAACGCTGTCGCCTCACAGTAAGATGCTGTCCGGTTCGATTCTGAGCTAGAGCGACTTCTGTGTGGAGATATGCGTGAATGGGCATACCTTCATTGAAAGTTGTGCATCAGGGCTGGTAACTCGGCACGTAAAAATCAACTACCAATCATTAGCGGACCAGAGTTGCACTGTGGTGACCCCTAACCAGGAAAAGCCGAAAGACACAAACATTTGGTGAGCATGTAGCATCCTTCTTGTTTTCCTGTCTAATCTATCCAACACATTTTGGGGCCAGTCAACCACTCCAAAACTAAGTTAGGACAGGAAGAACAAATTGGTTTACAGCTTGGATTTTGTTCCTAGATGTCAACATTGTTTTCAGGATTAATTAAAGTCTTCTAAAGTATTCCTTGCTAAGTTTTATTCACATTTGTTAATGTTTTATTGTTGATCCTTCATCAATTCCCAAATATTTATACACTCCCTCTTGCTCAAGTTCTTTTATATCACATTATTGTCCCAAACTGATGTTTTCTTGGTGCTGCAGTTTTCCTGCTTTAAAGGTTGATTTTGCATATTTATCAAGACCAAATGACATTCTTAATATCATCTGAAAAAGTTTTGACAACTTGCAGTTGTGCTTTCAGTTCCTCATCTGATTAGCTATACAGTTTTAAATCATTGACAAAGACAAAATGAGAAGTCTTTACGCTTTGTTTTCTAGGAGCCAAATTATAAACATGACCTAAGCTGTTAAGTACACAGCTTAATGGGTTAAGGGCAAGGCAAAATAGCAGGGGTGACAGACAAGTCACCCTGGAATATCCTCCTTTGAATTTTTATCCCTGGAATAATAATTTGTCCTTTATCATGGCTGAACTGCAAAGTAATCTGCCACTGTTTCACAGTCACTGTAATGTAATCGATCAGTGTAGGGTGTAATTTATACATTTTTAAGCACTCTTTTATCCATGAATGTGGGATACTATCAAATGCTTTTTTTGTAGTCAATCCATGCCATACTTGGATTCTTTCCTTTTTACAGTTCTCCACTAAGATTTATTTAACAACAAATGATCCTTTGTTCCATATGACTTTTATTGCTCTTTTGTTCTACTGCCATAACTGAGCTTTCTTCTAAATGACTATGAACTCTGTTGGCATCAATTCCTGTATATAGTTTATACGTCATCAGAAGGCAAGTTATTGGTCTATAACATTTAGGGTAGTTTGCAGGTTCACTCTAAGTAGGATGATTGTTTTTCTTGTTGTTAGCCAAATTGTTGTCTGTTTCGGGGTGTGCGTATAAAACTAGTTCTTACTCATGACTAAATCTTCGTGCAAAGATGTTAATACTTTTAACCAAAAGTTATGTTCTGCAACTGGGTCTGGGTTTTTCCAGTTAGAGGCTTTTCGTAACTTTGTTTCAAACTCTCTGGATGTTACTTCATCCCATTTCATATCTTGCACCTTTAAACTTCTTATGCTTTTACTTCTTCCTATCTATTTAGCATCTTTGTTATGTTCCACAGGATCTTCATAGACACTTCTCCAAAATGTATTTATTTCTTCTTTTTTTTTTTTTTGCAGTCTTTCAATTCTTTTAACTTGTTTCCCAATTCTCTATAAAACTTTTTTGGGTCATCAATAAACTGCTTATTTTTTTACTTTTCCTTTATATTTATCTGCGTATCTTCTACGTTTTTCCACTTGTGCTGAGATTTTTAAATTTATTTGTGATAGTGCATGATAGATCCTGGTCTGTTCTAATACTGTACATTACTTTTATCACGTCTTTTTGTTGATATGTTCCCTCTTCTATATTCTTCTAACAGCGACACTTCTTGTCTTAATTGCTTTATAGTTTTCTCTGTTCGATACTTTCTTGATGTTATTCTATTTCTCCTCATCCTTTCCCTCACTACCCTGTGTTCTTGTGGTAGAACTTTATCAGTTATTAATTTAGCTGCACAGTAATATATCCTGTTTACTTCTGTTGTATTGCATGGATCTCTATGGGCAGTCCTAATTACTGTGTTCATTTGTTTTATCAAACTTCTGACTTTTTGGGTTTTATTGACCTTCTGCAGTCTTTTTCTTTCATTGATCTTATTATATCTAGCTCTATTAAATCAAGCAAATCTTAGCTCATTTTCTTCTAAACTGAGGGCACATTTTTTATTTTCCATTTCCTGCGGGCATTCTATAGAAAGTTCTATAGCATCTTCCTGTGGCACACACTCTTCAATTACATCCTGCACCATCCGTTGCTCTGTCATATGGGAACTCATTGGCCTATCACTCCTCAACATTGACTGCATCGGAGTTTCCTCTTCCTTCCCTTGCTGTTCAGCTTCAAGTGAACGTTTATACTGGTTTATTGTGGAAGTCTCCAAAATATCTTCATATGGCACCTGACCAATTGCTTCATGTTCCACTGGTTTCCCCTTAATTTGGATATCCATTGCTCTATCCTGTTGTGGTGCTTTCTGGATTAGATTGGCCACACTGTATCCTTCACTTCACAGGTACTCCATAACCTCTGTTTCTATTTCTTTAACTTCTCCATTGCTAATTTCCTTTTCTACTTTTCTTCCTTGTATTCTTATCTTTTGTATTGTAAAGTTTTCTGTATCTGGATTTCTTTGTCCGTATTTCTCTTCAAATATCTTTGGAGCTGTTCTTTTTGTATTGGTTACTTTTTCTTTCTCCTTTCCATAAATATTACACCATATTAAATCTCTTTTTCTTTCCCATGTCCATATTTCTTCTTCAGATGTTTCCTGGTTCTTCTATTTACTTAGTGGACTCTCTCCATCTTGCTTGATGTAACCTGTGTTAGACATTATACACCAAATCCTTCACTTCGCAAGTACTCCATAACTTCATCTTCTATTTTTTAATTTCTGCTTTACTAATCTTCTTTTCTAAATTTACTCTTTGTGATATTATTTTCTTTATTGTGAAATTTTCCATATCTGGATTGCCTTTGCCTGTATTTCGATTCAAATATCTTTGGGGCTGTGTAAGACTTCAGTTACTGTTAGTTTAGATTTTGATTTCCATTTTCTAGTAATCGCACTTTTGGAAGACAATAACAATAAACTTAGCAAGACCTTACTATGTTCTAGGCAATTTATACCCAGTGTTCCAGCTCAAAAGAATAATTTTTTTAGTTGCAACCATTTTCTCTCCCAACACTCAAGTACTCTGCAGAGAGTTTTTAAATTCTGGCAGCTCATTACACTTCACAAAATATATTCCCAGTTATCTCTCTCTCACCCGTATCACCTCCAGCATTTGCTGTCTAAGGAAAAATCCACTGAAGTCCAGGTGGTGTATAAAAATGCAGTACAGTTATGTACCTACCATAAATGTAGATGTTCAAGTGTATTCACTGTTGCAGTCATTACTCTTGGGTTATCCTGCTGGCAGGCTACCCGCAGTCAGCCTGAATTCCAAAGTCCTGTCTGGCTTCGGCTGCTGTCGCCTCTTCCCTGATGTCAGTGCGCCAGGGGTATAAAAGAAGCAGCCGACGCCATTTTCTTCAGTTTTTCTTGCCCCATATGTCAGGTGCCCCCAAAAGGGTAGGCTAAATATATTATGCCAATAAACATACATGCAGTAAAGAAACATTTCCTTCATCTACAATTAAATACACCACATAGGTTGTATAGAATAGAGAAGTACAGATAAACCCCAGCAAAAGAAAGGGGGACGATGGGAGGGTAACCTGGAATGCAACAGTGAATACACTCAAACATCTACATTTATGGTAGGTACACAACTGTACTATGTTCATCATGTTTCACTGTTGCAGTCATTACTCTTGGGGTGAATCCCAAAGCTGAGGATGGGTGGCTGGGCTAAATAGGATTAGGAGAGGCTATGAGGCCCTGCAGAACTGCAGTGGCAAAGCCTGCTCTGGATTTAGAGTAAAGAGGTAAGTGGTAGTGCTTTGTAAAAAAGTGTGCACTGAACTCCAAGTTCTAGCCTCTAAGATGTCTTTGGTTGGCACTCCTCTGAGGAAGGCTGCTGAAGTGGCTGCTGCTCTGGTAGAACGAGGCCTAATGCCCTTAGGCACTGATTTGCCATGCTGAGAATAGCAGAAACGGATGCAATGGCCTATCCATTTAGAAATAGTCTCTTTTGCGATAGCCTTTCCTTGTGATCCTGCAGCATATGACACTAAAAGTTGCTCAGTCTTTCTGAAAGCTTTAGTTCTGTCCAAGTAGAAGCGTAGCTGCCTGTGTATGCCCAAAGAATGCAGAATTTTCTCACCCTTGTTCCGTGGGTTTGGATAAAAGGTAGGCAAGTGAATGGTTAGGTTGAGGACCACACTGGACACGACCTTAGGCATAAATGTTGGGTTTGTCCTCACAGAAACCCTGTCTGGATGAAAAATGATAAAAGGTTCCACAGCGATGAGTGCTTGTAACTCCGAGACTCGTCTTGCAGAGGTTATTGCTAGGAGCAGAGCTGTTTTCCAGGATAAGAATTTTAGATCAGCTGTTGAGGCTGGCTCAAAAGGAGGCAGTGTGAGTTTTTCCAAGACATAATTGAGGTCCCATGCCAGAATTGGTGCTCTCCTTGGAGGCCTGATGTTTTTGGCCCCTCTGAGGTACTGCCTTATTAAAGGATGAGAAAAGATAGGTGGGTTCCGTACTGTAATGGGCTGAAATGGCAGAGGCATGAATCTTAATTGATGAAAAGGAAAGGCCTTTGTCCAGCATCTCAATTAGGTATTGTAAAATCTGAGGGATATTTGGTACATGTGTGTCAATGCCTTGTTCCTGGTTCCAAGCACAGAACTTCTTCCATTTTCTGCATAAGATTTTCTAGTACTGGGCCTCCTGGCCTCCAAGATAACATCCATAACAGCTTTTGAAAGAGGAGTGTTCTTAATGGCTACATTATCCGCCATGCTGCCAGATTTAAGGTCCTGAGTTGGCTGTACAGGATCTGATTGTTTTGTTGGGTCAGCAAGTGAGAAGTTTGAGGCAATATCCATGCTGGACCTTGAGACAAGCTCTTTAGGACTGGGTACCAGTGCTGGCGTGGCCAGTCTGGTGCAATCAGTATCATTTTTGGCTTCTCTTGTCTGACCTTTAGGAGTACCCTGGGAAGGAGAGGCAGTAGAGGAAAGGCATATACTGTTAGATTTTTCCAGCTGAAGGATAGGGCGTCCACTCCCAATGCTTGTTTGTGATAAATCCTTGTGCAAAATCTCTGTAATTGGCAGTTGTGAGGGGAGGCAAATAGATCTATGTCTGGGAATCCCCATTTCCTTGATATCATGCTGAAGACTTGTGGATCCTGTTTCCACTCGTGGGGATCCATGAGGTTTCTGCTTAGTTCGTCTGCCAGAGTATTTGTTTTTCCTGGCAGGAATTGTGCTTGCAGGTGAACTTGATAAGTCAATGCTGTGTCCCATAAGGTCATTGCTTGTCTGCAGAGGGGGAAGGAATGTGTACCTCCATGCTTGTTTATATACCACATGACCATAGTATTGTCTGACTTTATCAATAGCTGTCCTGGATGAAGTAAATCCTTGAAAGCTGTCAGGGCATTCTGAGCAGCTAGCATCTCTTTCTGATTGATGTGAAGATGCATCTGTCTTGCAGGCCATGTGCCCTGAATACATTTTCCTGCCATATGGGCCCCCCAGGCATAATCTGATGCATCCGTTGTCAGTGTCTGTCTGGTTGTGGGTAAACTGAATGGCAGACCCTTCTTGTGGTGACAGGCCTGTGCCCACCATTGAAACTCCTGTTACAGGCAGGGAATGAGGGTAATTACTGTCTCCAGGCTGTAGCAATGCTGAGTCCAAACACTTTTTAGATACCATTGTAGTTTCCTCATATGCAGTCTGGTATATGGAATTAGTAGAATGCAGGATGCCATGAAACCCAAGGCCTGCACAACTTTCCTTGCAGATAACTGGGTGTTTGTTGTCAACTTTTTGAAGTAAGAAGTCAGTTGCTTTTGTTTGTCTGGCGTGAGATAAGCCATCTGGGCAGTTGTATTTTAGCTTGCACCCAGGAATATTATCTCTTGAGAGGGTGCTATAGTTTTGATTTCTTTTCGTTTACTGTGTACCCTAGGCAAATTAGTAATCTTTTTACAAACGCCAGCTGCTTTAGAAGAATGTCTTTGTTCTCTGCTTGAATAAGGCAGTCGTCCAAGTAGGGATATATTTGAATTCCTCTTTGTCTGCAAAATGCAATTACTTTTGCCAGGCATTTTGTGAAGACCCTGGGCGGACTAGATAAGCCAAAGGGCAGTGCAGAGAATTGGTAGTGCATTGAGCCAGCTATGAATCTGAGGTATCTTCTGCAAGATTGTCTGATTGGGACATGCAGGTATGCCTCTTTTAGGTCCAAAGTTACGAGCCAAGCCTTCTTGCCCAGCATGGGCAGTAGCTGCTGTAGAGTCAACATCTTGAATTTTGGAACCTCCAGAAACGTGTTTAGTATAGACAGGTCCAGTATTGGTCTCCAGGCTTTGTCCTTTCTGGGCACTAAGAAAATTCTGGAGTAAAATCCTTGCCCCTGCTCTTGTTGTGGTACTTGTTGAATGGCCCTCATGTCCATGAGGGCTGTAATTTGCTTTTGTGCCTCTGCCCATTGATTGTTTGGCAGGTCTGGCATACCTTTTGCCCTTGGTAGGGTGTGAAAATGGAACCTGTAGCCTTGGGACACTATGTTCAAGACCCATTTGTCTTGGGTAACCATTTGCCAACTTGATGAAAAAAGTGCTAGTTTTCCCCCTAAGGGGGCTACCAAAAGACAAGTGCTTGGATCTGGCAGAGGAAAGTCATTGGGACTGTTTCCTGTAAGGTTGTGATTTGTCTTCTCTGCTTTTGGAGGTAGGAGCATCCCATTGTTTAGGCCTGTATGAGCCTTGGGGCTGAGATCTGCCTCTGGGATGTCTGTATCTGCCTCTTTGTGGTCTGTCTGACACTGGAAAGGGACAATTTTTAGAAGGTCAGTTCCAGCTAAATCTGGGTGGCTGTACCTGTAAGAAATCCTTAACTGTCTGCATGGATTTCGCTTTATCCTCCATTTTCTTCAACACCTCTTCTGCCTTAACACCAAACAAAGTATCATGCTGTAATGGGGCATCTAATAATTTTGCTTTAACATGATCAGGCAGATTCTGTTCCTTTAACCAAGCATGCCTTCTAATAACAGAACCTGTAACAGCGGCCCTGCAAGAGGCCTCCAGTGAATCATTCACATTGCAAAGTATGCTTTCCCACTTGTTCAGCTGCATGCAATAAATCCTGCATTTCCTTGTTCTCTGAACATTCAGAATTTGTCAACATTTTCTGTTTAAGCAGTGACATTAAGTATTGCTGATATTTAAGCATATGAAACTGACAATTTAAAGCCCTTACAGCCAAGGTAGCAGAAGTGTAAACTTTTTTCCCCCATCTGTCCAGTGCCCTAGAATCCCTATCAGAGGGGACAGGCTTTTTTGCAGTGGAAGCTTTGACCCCTTTGGGACGCTGAGATATAGTTTCTGGGTCAGCAGCGGGGTTTTTATATAGGAATTTATGAGAATCCGGGACCCTGTAGTATCTGTCTGGCTTAGCAGGTGCAAGGGGTAGAGTCAGGGGACAGGCCGGACTCTGAAAATACATCATCTACAATGTCTAGAACAGGTGGAATAGCAAGGGGTCTGTGCTGAGGAAGTAGCAGAAAGTCTCTGAGCCTTTTCTTAGATTCAGAGTAATCTTGGCTCTCCCAGTAGAAATGCTCCCTCATGGTATGCAGGGTTTCCCCAAAAGAATAATCCTCAGTAGGTGAGGCTGAAGGAATGGATTTGTCAGCATCAGAGTCCTCATAGGGAGGAATAGAATAATCCTGTTCAGAAGAGGAATCAGAGGAAATAGAAACCTGATCAGAAGAATCATATTCTGTCTCTTGCCTAGGCCTCTTTTCAGGAGGGGGATGGGAACCCCTGATCAAAGTAATTAGGTCTTCGGCCATTTTAAGCATCTGTTTTTTAGGCATGGAAGTTTGAGTAGGAGAATGCTGTATTTGTTTCTTTGTCTTTAGAGCAGCTTTAGTCTTTGAAGCTGAAGATGGTTTAACATATAACTGTGTAGGTCTGAAGACACCCTCAGAAGCCGATGCCTGCTCAGCAGCTCCGGACCCATCTGAGGGAATGATTTCCGAGTGTCCAATACCTTGAGTATCCAGAGGCCCAGTCGGCTCCATGTGGGAGTCGGAAGCGGCCTGTGGCTCTGAGGTAGCAGGCGCCAGGGGCTGCGAAAGTGCATCACTGAGAAAGTACAGTTTTGTACCTACCATAAATGTAGATGTCCGAGAGGAATGCATCTGCAGTCCTAACAAATGGGTTGTCCTGCCTCAGGCAGCCCTGCGGTCGGCCGGATTCCAAAGTCTGGGTCTGGCCTCGGCTGATGTCGCACTTCACCCGATGTCACTGCTACTGTCGATTGGGTATAAAGGCATCAGCCGACGCCATTTTCCTCAGTGTTTCTTGCCCCAGATGCCAGGTGCCCTCTAGGAAGGCTAAATTTGGATAAATGCAAATGATTCCAAATAGTAGATGTATGTACATATATACAAACAAATACACCATAATAGATTCCCCCAGCTAGCTACAAGATGGGCAAATACCCTAGGAGTACCACAGAGGGGACGGAGGGTGGGTAATCCTGACTGCAGATGCATTCCTCTCGGACATCTACATTTATGGTAGGTACAAAACTGTACTATGTCCTTCAAGGATGCATCTGCAGTCCTAACAAATGGGTAGAATACCATAGCCAAACTGGGGGAGGAGGCACTAAGAAGATTATGGTGTAGTTAAGATCCCTTGCAAAACAGCAGTGGCAAAACCTGCTCAGGATCTGGAGTATAAATGCAGATTATAATGCTTGGCAAATGTATGCACGGAGCTCCAAGCAGCAGCCTCTTAAATGTCTTTGGTAGCCACTCCTCGTAAGAAAGCTGTAGTAGTGGCTGTAGCCCTTGTGGAGAGAGGTCTGATGTTTTGTGGAGTTGTCTTCCCATGAAAGGAGTAACAAAATCTAATGCAATTTCTGTGTACATCCAAGGTGTGCAGTAGTCTTTCCCCCCTGTTCTGTGGGTTGGGGAAGAATGTTGGTAGGTGGATAGCTTGGTTCAAGGATACCCTGGAGACCACCTTTGGCATAAAAGTAGGATTAGTTCTCAAGGACACTCTATCCTGATGGAAGATAAGGAAGGGCTGTACTGCCATTAATGCCTGTAATTCAGAAACCCTTCTTGCTGAAGTGATTGCAAGCAGGAAAGCAGTTTTCCAAGATAAGAACTGTAATTCTGCTGTTGCTGCTGGTTCAAAAGGGGGAAGTGTTAACTTTTCCAGCACAAAGTTCAGGTCCCATGTAGGCAGAGGTGGCTTCCTTGGAGGCTTTACATTTTTAATTCCTCTCAGAAACTGCCTGAGTAGAGGATGAGAGAAGACTGGAGGATCCATGTTGTATTCTGCTGAAATTGCTGATGCATGAATCTTGATGGAGGAGTAAGACAGGCCATTGTGGAAAAGTTCTGCTAAATATTCCAGGATGTTAGCTATGTTTGCCAATGATACATTTTGTCCTTTTGCTGCACTCCAAATGAGGTATCTTTTCCATTTTGCTGAATAAGTCTTCCTTGTGGAGGGTCTGCGAGCCTCCAGGATAATGTCTTTAACCCTCTGAGATAGTTCTGGGTTATTTTGTTTCATGTAAGATTCCAAGCAGCTAGCTGCAGTGTTTTCAAGTTTGGATGCAGGATCTTGAAGTTGTTCTGTGTTAGCAGCAGAGGAACTAGAGGTAGAGGCCATGCCTGTGTCCGAGACATACTTCTCAGAAGCGGGTACCAATGCTGCCTCGGCCAGTCTGGAGCTATCAGTATGATCCTTGGGTGCTCTTCTTTGATCTTCAGTAGCACTTTGTGCATCAAAGGTAGAGGTGGGAATGCATATGCTGTTAGGTTTTCCCAACTGAAGGATAGGGAGTCCACCTTCCAAGCAAGTGGATGGTATGTCCTTGTGCAGAATTTTCTCAATTGGTGGTTGTGTGGGGATTCGAACAGGTCTATTTCTGGTAGTCCCCATTTCTCTGTAATGGTTCTGAAGATGTCCGGATGCAGCATCCATTCGTGGGCATCCGTGGTAGTTCTGCTTAATGTGTCTGCTAATATATTTTCTTTTCCTGGCACGAATAAGGCCTGGAGCTGAATGTTGAGGTTCAGGGCCACATTCCACAGGTCCATTGCCATCCGGCATAGAGGATATGAATGTGTGCCTCCCTGCTTGTTGATATACCACATAACTGTGGTGTTGTCCGTCCTTATCAGCAAATGACCCTGTTGAAGAAACGGTCTGAATGTCTGAATTGCCTGTTTCACTGCCAGCATTTCTTTTTGATTTATGTGTAGGCTCAGCTGGTCTTGTGTCCATAGGCCTTGTATGCACTTGTCCGCCATGTGTGCCCCCCAGCCGAGGTCCGAGGCGTCCGTGGTGATAGTCTGGCTTGGGTGAGGGCTGTGGAAAGGCATTCCTTTGTTCGACTGACAGGCCTGAGCCCACCACAAGAATTCCTGTTTCAGGCATGGAATTATTGGAATTTGGGTTTCTAGGCTGTGCTTGTGCTGAGACCATAAATTCCTTAGGTACCATTGCAACTTCCTCATATGCAGTCTGGCATGTGGGATCAATATTATGCAGGATGCCATGTAATTTTCCTTGCTGTAAGCTGGTTCTGCGTTGTTAAAGCCTTGAAGTAGAGTGGTAGTTGCTTTTGCTTTTCTGCTGTGAGAAATGCCATTTGATTTGATGTGTCCAGTTCTGCACCCAAGAATGTGATCCTTTGGGATGGTACCAGCCTTGACTTTTTTATGTTGACTGTGTATCCCAAGGCCTGCAGTAGGTGAATAACCTTTTCCAAATCTTTTGTTAATTTGATCTTGTTGTCCGCTTGTAGCAGGCAGTCGTCCAGGTATGGATAAATTTGAATTCTGAAGCCTGCAATGAGCAATTACTGATGCCAGGCATTTCGTGAATACTCTGGGCGCAGTAGACAAGCCAAAGGGCAATGCTGAGAATTGATAATGCTCTGATCCTGCAAGAAATCTAAGGTATCTTCTGCAATCTGGTCGAATAGGGACGTGCAGGTATGCCTCCTTGAGATCTAGAGTCACCAGCCAAGCCTCCTTGCCCAGCATGGGAAGAAGGTGCTGTAGGGTCAGCATTTTGAATTTTGGAACAATGAGATATGTGTTGAGCGCGGACAGGTCGAGAATAGGCCTCCATTGATTTTCTTTTCTTGGCACCAGGAAAAGTCTGGAATAAAATCCTTGTCCTTGTTCCATAGCCGGTACCTTTTCTATAGATCTCATCCTTAGTAAGTGGTTGATTTGTCCTAGAGCGTTTGTCTTTTGGTTTGGTGGTAGGTTTGGCATTCCTCTCTTCCTTGGTAGAGTATGGAAGTGAAACCTGTAACCTTTGTCTATTGTCTGTAAAATCCATTTGTCTCCTGTAATGTAATGCCAGTTTACTGAAAATAAGGCTAGCTTTCCGCCTAAGGGTGCTTCCAGTTGTTCCCTGGTAGGCGGTATCAGAGCCAAGTCACTGTGACTGTCCTGTGGGAGTGGTAGTAGCCGGATCTGCAGGAGTACTTCTCTGGTTGTTAGGCTGCCACTGACGTCCCCTGTTGGAACCTCTGGATTGACCTCTGCCTCTTGAGCGCCTATTTCTGCCTCTCTGTGCTCTGGTGTCTGGAAAGGACCAATTCTTCGAAGGCCAATTTCTACTAAACCTAGGAGGCTGGACCTGGAAGAAGTCCTTGACTGTTTGGACAGATTTTGCTTTTTCCTTCACCTTCTTTAATACTTGCTGTGCAGGGGAACCAAACAAACTGAGTTTCTCCATGGGAGCATCTAGGAGCTTTGACTTTACATGGTCTGGTAAGGATTGCTCTTTTAACCATGCATGCCTTCTGATCACTGTACCAGTCATAGCTGATCTAAAGGAAGCCTCCAGTGCATCATAGCCGCATTTCAAGGAATGATTACTGACCTGCTGAGTGTTATGTACCAAATCCTGCAGGGACTTACGGTCTATAGGTTCAGGAGAGGATAGTTTTTTATTTAACTGATCTAACAAAAATTCCTGATACTGAATCATGTGGAATTGACAGTTTAAAGCCCTAGCCGAAAGAGTAGCAGAAGTATAAACTTTTTTACCCCATCTCTCTAATGCTCTAGATTCTCTTTCAGAGGGGAGGGGGTTTTGGCAGTTGCTACAGCTTTGGGGCCCTGAGAAATAGTTTCTGGATCTGCAATAGGAGCCTTATACAGGTGATAATGTGTGTCCGGGACCCTGTAGTATCTGTCGGGCTTAGCAGGGGCCGGGGGAAGAGAGTCAGGGGCAGTACAAGCATCATTGAATGCATCATCCACAATTGTTAGTACTGGAGGAATGGCTAAAGGCCTATGCTGTGGCAAATGCAAAAAGGTCCTGAGCCGTTTCCTAGAATCTGAAAAATCCTGGCCCTGCCATTGAAAATGTTCCCTCATAGCATGCAAGGTTTCCCCAAAAGAAAATTCCTCAGGAGGAGAGGCAGAAGGAATGGAGTCTTCTGCGTCAGAATCCTCATAGGGAAAATAAGGGCCTTCTGGAGGATTTGAGTTGTCTAAATCATCAGAAGAATAATCTGTAGAAACTGGTTCAGGGGGCTCTGCTCTAGGCCTCTTCTCTGGAGGGGGATGAGAGGCCCTGTCAGGGTGAGGTTGGGATCCCCTGATCAAAGAAATGAGATCCTCTGCCAGGCTAAGCATTTGGGAACTAGAGCTAGGCCTGTGTGCGGGGGTTTTAGAAGGCAAGGCCTTAGAAGATTTAGCTGCTTTAGCCCTAGAGAAAGCCTTGATAGACATGGATGCAGGGGGCCTAGCAGCTCCACGTGCAGGAGTGGATATGTCTAAAGGAATAGTATCTGATAAATCCTGGGTGCCTGCCACAGCAGGAGAAATTTCAGTAGCAGATTCAGCCATGCTGTGTGAGGCCTCGGCTGCAGGAGGAATGCTTTCGGCCGAAGGAAGAACCGAGGACTCGGTTTCAGCCGAAACCAAGACACTCGCGGTTGGAACCACGGACCGCGAGTGTCGGTCCTTTTCCTTACGCTTTTTGGCTAATTGTGAAGTCGGAGTCTCCGACGGCATTTTGTAAGCAAAAGCGGGACCAAAAAACTCCTCCGCAAACTCCGACCGACGTCTAAGTGTTCGTCGGTTGAAGGAAGCACAGGCTAGACAAGCTGCTACGTCGTGGTCTGGGCCTAAGCAAGGAAGGCAGTAAGAGTGGAAATCCTTATGAGGTATTTGTTTCCCACAAGTTAAACAATTATTTACTTTTTCTGACATCGGCTGAGGCAAGAAAGAGTCCCCAACGGGGTACTTAGCTTTTTAGAAGTCTTCGGTAGTAGAAATCTCTGGATCTGACCGACCGGCACTTGCGAACAGCTTCTGCTTCGGGCACCGCGCGGCAAGAAAGACTGAGGAAAATGGCGTCGGCTGATGCCTTTATACCCAATCGACAGTAGCAGTGATGTCGGGTGAAGTGCGACATCAGCCGAGGCCAGACCCAGACTTTGGAATCCGGCCGACCGCGGGGCTGCCTGAGGCAGGACAACCCATTTGTTAGGACTGCAGATGCATCCTTGAAGGACATCCGGTGAACCAGCGACTGGCCTAACGGAGGCCTCATCATCGGTTTTGGACCTCGGATGCCTATCCTTTTCCTTGTCCTTGTGTTTTTTGTAAACTCCGGTCATCGGCTGTTCCGATGGCATTATATAATTAAATCTTAGGCCAAAGTAATGAAATGCAAAATCGAACCGACACTTAATAGTGCGCTGGTTAAATCTAGCACAAAACCGACAGCTAGCAACGTTGTGGTCAGGGCCTAGGCAAGGAATACAGTAAGAGTGAAAATCCTTATGAGGTATTTGCTTCCCACAAGAAATCCAATTGTTAACTTTTTCTGACATCGGTCTGGAGCAAGAAAAAAGTTTCCCCAATGGGGTACTTAGCTTTAATGAAGACTTCGGCTCTGAAATTCAGATTTGAAAATCTCAGGAGTCGGCCGACCAGCACTTGCGAACTGCTTTTGCTTCAGGCACTGCGCAGCAAGAAAGACTGAAGAAAATGGTGTCGGCTGCTTCTTTTATACCCCTGGCACACTGATGTCAGGAAAGAGGCAACAGCAGCCGACGCCGGACCAGGACTTTGGAATTCAGGCTGACTGCGGGTAGACTGCCAGCAGGATAACCCAAGAGTAATGACTGCAACAGTGAAACACGAACATCTATGTAAACACTTCCAAGCACGAGAGGTAGACCTCTTACAATGTGAGCTGACAGTGTTTATGGTGTATGTTACAGAAAATTTGGAGTTCTGAAGGAAAGGGTGTCAGATCTTCAAGGACAAAATCATCAGTCATGAGTACAGTGTGTGATCAGTGGAAATAAGGACACTAGACCTTCCATGTGTATAAAAGTGCAATGCTATTGCTCTGTCATTTATTTAAATTTTATAGCCATTAGCAACAGAATTATGAATTGAAAGGAAGGTATCTGGAACAACAGTACGACATAAAGAATATAAAGTATGTTTATTGACAGGTCCATGAGCATATGCTAAGCTATCAGTTGAGTACAGCAATAGAAGTCTAACCACTGCAATTCCCATCATTTTCTCTCTCTGTCCATAATGGCCTGAGAAGCTAGATGAAGGGTGAATTTATGGAACCCAATACACTCATCCAGGTTGAGTTTAAAGAGAGTTAGGAGCTACTTTGCCTGGTACGGAGAAGAAACTTACTCTATATGTAGGGGATCCTTTGGGACTAGTTTCTATTTCAGCAACAGGTTCTGTTAATATTATGATACAGATTTAGATCCCTAGAATGTATATTCACAGTGCCACCTATTTCAGGAGCATGTAAATGCTCAAAAAGAATACGTATGTTTACAAGCTAAGCACAGCCACCACCTTAAAATCCGTAGGAGAAAGAGTACACAGAAAGCTCTTTTAGATATTCAATAGTGAGGGTACAATTTTCTTTATAGCTGGGCAATATTGTCTGGAAGGATTCATGCCAAGGAGAGTATTATATTCTACTATGGGTGTGATAAAGAGGAGGAGGAGAGCTGGACAATAACCTCCTTGGAGGATATGCCTTTAATTATTAACTATACTAGGCAGAATGTTTTTTTAACGATAGTTGCCAATTTATGGATATATAGTTTCCTGCAATAAATGTGTTGGGTTCAACAGCTGGAGACTAATTTAGGTAGGTGTTGTGGACTTCAAACATGAAAGGAGCTTTATAGTTTGCAGTGATATGATGGGTGGACCTGTTTGTAGGTACCTTGACATACGGGAGTTCTGGGTCTTTTATCACTATCCTGCTGGATTAGCCTGAAGGTAATAAGACTGTGAATAAATACAGGCATACCCCTACTGGAAACGACCCTCTGCAGGGCATCTGATGAAGTGAGAGGCATTAAATCCCAGTAAGAAAAAGGAGTGCTTTCAGTAATTATACAAATGTGTACCTTTTCAAAGGTCAGAAAAGCCTCAAGGGGAAGCATTTTCCTGTTTAAACTTATAACATTGAGCTTTAGTACTTTAAGACAGGCTGCCAGATCAGACTCATTTGAATACACGGCACAGAAGACCAACTCTGTCTAACAAATGCACTAAGTGGTAGATAATGTCTTAGCAAATATGTGGAAGCCTGAGCAGAAAGATGACGGTCATACCTGGCAAAGCAAGAAGGGGTGTCCCACCATCTTCCCCCAAGCTAACATAGATTAGAGCCTCCTAGAAAGTACAGTTGTGTAAAATCTTACTATAACAGCAGACGTCTTGCTCTTCACTGTTGCAGTATTCTTTACAATAGGTTATCGCTACCTATGGCAGCCCGACGTCCAGCCAGCACAGCAAAGTCTTAGGTTGTAAAAGGGACATTGTATGCCATGTATATGCTCCTTGCACCTGGCGTAGGGCATAAAGGTGATGTCCTCAGAACTGAAAAGGTCCAGGAGGAATGACAATCCAGAGAGAAAAGAGGAAATGTACATCCAGAAGGTCAAAGGAAAGAAGGGGAGGCGGGAGGGAGTGAATAGAAGAGAAGAACATCTACTGTTATGGTAAGACGTTACACAGCTGTAGTATGTCCTTCCATATCACTGTTGCAGTATTCCTTACAATAGGGAAAGTACAAAAGCTCAGGAAGAAAGTTGGGAGTAGGAGGAAGGCCCAGCAGAACCCTCAAGAAAGCCATGCAGAATACCCTTGGCCAATACAGCTCTAGCCCCAGAAATATCCAACTTATAGTGTTTGGTAAAAGTACGCACAGAAGTCCAAGTAGCTGCCTCAAAATGGAATCAGTAAGCAAACCTTTGAATAAAAGCACCAGAAGAAGCCACAGCCCTGGTAGAATGAGCCTTAACAGAAGAAAGAAGGCATTTTCCATTAACAGAGTAACAAAAGAAAATGGCTGATTCTGGTGTGGCAGCTAAGGATAAGTGGGTAAAGACTAAACAAAAGATAATGCAAAAACTGAGAAATTGGAAGCTTTCTTATACTGATATGGATAGCAAGATAAAAACAATCAAACTGTTTTAGTCCCTTTAGTTTTATACACAGGTCAGGCATATTTTTATCAACCAGAGGAGAAGTTGTGGGTACCAATTAATAAAGAGCTGAAAGATTTTATCTGAGGGGAAAACGACAAGAGTCAAGTGGAATAAGCTGATTTTTCCAACTGAACGCGGCAGTTTAGGATTACCGGATTTGAAGGGGTATTTTAGAGTACACACTTAAGGCTCCTATACAGGGCACAAACAGAAACCTATAATTCAATGTAGGAAGGGATGATGATGATGAAACGAGGAAGCAGCAGAAAATATTCTAAGAACTAAGCCAACACAGGAATGGAGAAAGGAGATTCTGCCGATAAGGACGACTGCAATTATGGATACAGACAATAGGCAAGAGGAGGATGGAATTTATTGGAGAAAACGGGTTACAGAACCAAGGTATTGGGAGCAAATAATTAGAGAGGGAAAGGTAATAGAATGGGAAGAGGACAAGAGTTAATTTGGACTGCACTACAGAGATTGCCTTCACTGTCAAGGATTGACAGAGTACAGGCAAAGAGAATGAAACAGGGATCCTAAGCCAGGGGTGTAGCCAGAAATTTACAGTCTGTAGCCAGACAATGTTGTTGCCCCCACCACCCACCTATCATTTTAAAAATTTACCCAGTCCTCAAAATGCTACCCCTCCCCCATATACAGGAAGAGGACACTTTGCTTTGAACTGTTATGATTTATACCCATAAAAAGTTGTTTTTATAGGTGTATTCCTTTCACACAAGGATTCTTTGTATGCCTCTATACTGTAAATATTTATGAAGTTCAAAACCTTTTGTACTTGTTGAATGATGAAGTTTCCAAGAAATACTCAGAAAAATTTAAGTACATTGAGTATGCCTGGCTACATCCTTGTTCTAAGCAAAAGACCGGCACTGGTAGAGTTTTTAGTAGAATCTATAACATAAACTGCTGTTAAAAAGGAATAATTAGTAGAACATACAAAATGTTGCATGATAACTATAAGACTCAATCACAGGAGATTAGAAAGGATTAGAAAGAGAGATTGGATAAGCAATTCACAAAGAAACAATGGGGGGGTGGGGAATATGTATGTCTCCCAAATATGCAACAAAGTCTGGGAGATTTAGGATCTTTACTTGGAAGACTTTCAATAGGTATTGTTATACACCAAATGGACTCCAAAGAATTTTTCCTCAGGTAGACAGCAAATGTTGGAGGTGTAGTGGGGATAATGTAACTAGGAACATATTTTCTGGGACTGTAACAAATTGGCAGACTTTAAAGATTCCCTGCAGATGGCTCTGTCAGAGGTACTGGGGGAACAAATTGGTGTAAATACCAAAAGCTGTTTACAGAGAATACGGCAACGTCGACATGTAAAGATCTAAGTGCTATAACCTCAATATACATCCCCATCGAAAATATGTATGTCAAATTGTCATAGTAGGTCCAAAGGAACTAACTCGAGCATCTGACGTCAGAACATATAGACCGTGTATCTGTGTTATATATGACAAATGTATGTTCAATTTATAGTACAATAAAATAGACTGATTCTTTATTTGTAAACAATAAATTATTATTAATCTGTACAATATAATTTATACCAGAAAAAATGAAATACAATCTGAAAATAATGTTAAAACAATTAAAGGCAAACTACTTAAAGTACATGTTCCATGTACGGGAGGTGTGCGTATGGCACTTTTACAAATGTTATCATGACTACAAAATCACTGGCAGTACGGTTTACAAACAGTATTGGAGAAAAAAAGAGGAATACAGTATATGGGATTTCATAACAGTAGCAATGCTACTAGAGATGTAGTATAGTACTACTGCTGTATAAGGCTGTATGCATCAATCAGAAATTCCACTATTTGCTTGGGTGTAATTAAAGCAATGTATATACATCAAATGTGTGATTCACTAATGGGAATTGGTCATAGGTTATATACAGAAAGGTGTAGGTAGTTTATTATAATTTTATCACTTTGTTTCTTTCCTTTATGTGTGCAAGAGTAATGGGGAATTTGTAAACATGACGGGGATGTTTATTCACATTAGGGAATTCAAGTTATGTTTATTCACTTTACCTACACCAGTATTGTGATGTTGGCCAACTATTACAGTTTGACGTTATGCATCTCGATGTTTATGTGTTTCGTTGTTATAGGAGCTCATTCTTTATGTGTCGATGTTGCTGGACTTTCGGTAAGATAATATAGACCCAATTATGGCGGCTGCCAAAAAAGCAATTAATAGAAAATAGAAATGAAAGTCTAAACCAACTTTACTACAAGTAGCAAATATAGTAAAACAGATAAAACAACTGGAATTGGAATCTTTAGAATAGAGTAGGAGCAAATTACATTGGAAAAAATGAGATTTGTGGGAAGAATATATGCAGAGCAGGAACAATGTTTAAAAAAGGCAGGATATGGATGAGCTAAGTAATGTCTGACTGACAATGACTGGATAGATTACAAGTGATGTATAATGTTTGCAACTCCAATTATGTTGGAAAAGCTCACCCAGACTCTGCCACAACTTGTTGCGAGAGAAAGATTAGTTTGCTTTTTGCTTTCTTATATTTTGTATTACTTTATTGCCTTCTTCTATTTTGTATACTATGATTTGTTTTCTATACACTGTGTTTTACTTGTACTCTGCTTTTACTTGCATAATAAAACTAGGAAAGAGACCACAGTTGTGTCTCTTGTCAGTCACACACAATTTTTTTTCCAACTCTCCTTCCCTGGTGCTGTTGGGTACTTAAACACAACTCTCCTTCCCTGGTGCTGTTGGGTACTTAAACACAACTGCCTTTCTAGTTGCCTGCCCCTAATGTTAATTTGACTGCATATCTCAGTTTCTATCCCCTTTCACTGGATGTTGCAAGCACAAAATTATCATTTTGTGAAATCACTCCCCTTCATCTATTTCACAGGTAAGTACTAGGCTATTGGCCCTAGGGCCTATACAAGCCTAGCCAAAAAGATACCCAGTCTTTCTCCACCCACGAAAATAATCTTCCTGTGCCCCTGTTGAGCACAGCCACAGAGGTGATCCCCGGGGTGAATTTCCTATTTCCCATCCAATCATCAAGATTTTTCTTGAAGAGTGCTAATGAGGAGCTTTGTTTGATATACATAGGTAGTTTGTTCCAGAGTATGGGAAGTTTCTGGGACAGGAATCTATCCCTCCGGCATGTTCTGTTTAATGTGGTGAAAAGGTTTAGGTCCCTAGAGCGTGTAGCTCGGAGGTATTGGGATTTCTTTAAGTGGAGCATGTCCAACAGCTCTGGGTTTGACATAGCTTTGTATGTTAGGCAGAGATCGCCTCTCAGTAGGCGATATGCGACAGAGTAAAGCTGGAGTTTTTTGAGACGGTCTGCGTAGGGCATCTGTTGGAGGCCAGTAACCCTCTTTGTGAGGTATTTATGCGGCCTTTCCAGTTGTTGCAGATGTCTTGTGAAGTACATACCAAAAGGGGCGTTGTACTCTACAATGGGACTAATGAGTGATGAGTAAAGGGGAACAATGACCTCTTTTTTCCTGGATGAGAAACCTTTTGTGATGAGGTATGCCATGTAGAAGGATTTCCTGACTACTGTGGTGATGTGATTATCAAAGGAGAGACTACTGTCCACCTGTGTCCCAAGGTCTCCTATCACACATTCGGTGTTAAGTATGGGTAGAGTTTTTACCAAAGGAGATGACCATGCACTTTTTGGCACTGAGCTTGAGGCCATGGCTTTGACACCAGACATCTGTCTTAGTGAGGCCCTTTTGTAGGATGCCCACATCATTAGGAGTTTCAATTATGGCTCCTAGTTTGCAGTCATCTGCAAACTTCATTAGCCAAAGACCTTCTGTGTTTGGTAGATACCAAACAGGAAAGGACCCAGGACTGAACCCTATGGTACACCACTTGTCACTGGTCTGAAGTCGGATTTGTTGTCTGCTACTTTCACAGTGTGGGTTCTTGTCAGTGAGCCATTTGGCAATCCATCTTGTGACATAGGGATTTATACCTAGTTTAGTGAGTTTATCTAAAATTCCAGAGTGGGGGATGGTGTCAAAAGCCTTGGCGAGATCTAGATAGATCTAGATTGGCCCTCCTACAGTATTCCACAGAACCAGAATGGAAAGTGCCCACCTCTTTCAATCTACCTTGCTCTTTTAAAATTAGTGACTCTCTACTAAGACAGCTAAAACTTAAGTTACCCCCTCTTTCACATCTAATTGCTTAGTGCACACTGCAGTGATTAGGACACTGACCCATTTTTTTACCTTATATTTAAAATCTGCAACATCTATTGCAAGACCACCAGTTACTGGAGACCCCACATTCTTTCTCTCAGTAGTCATTTTGGGATTAGTGCTTCTGTTTTCTCCTGATGAAAGAAGGAGCACAGGGACATTATTTCCTGGAGACCGATGATCACTGGAAAGTCTAATAACTGCTTCATAGGTGACAGCTTGGAATTTGTGCTTATATTCTGTTCCTATTGAGAGAAGGAGCAGAGTGCACTGATTCCTAACTGTTTCTGGTTGGGCAGTGAGTATCTGTGTTGACGTTCCTGACTTGTGTGGTTGCTATTCAAGGCATCTACCTGGAAAAGGCTACAACAATCCCACAGACCCTTGCATCATTTGGGATGAGACTGTGGCTCAACAAACAAGCTGTGGCCAGCTTCTCATCTTGGGACTAGAGCAAATATTTTGCTTCTGGTGAGAGAGGCAAAGGAGCATTGTACCCCAGCAGAGTGAAGCTATAGTGAGACCAGCACTAGTAGTAGTCAGGCATTAGCCATTCATGTGACTTTCCTCATTTCATCATTCTTGAAAAGCTAATTCTTTGTTTTCAGTAAGTACTGCTTGATTTGTTTCCAACTTCAGAATATCTGCCTAAATACTTCATCCATAAATTTTCAGGGTCCAATACTTAGTTTCCCCTCAAGTGTCAAGTGGCTTTGCCCTGTATAGACAGACACCTTGACTGACATTTTTCTTGTAAAAGCATGACTGAAATTTCACTAATACCTAGTTGCACACAGGACAACTAGTTTTCACTCCAACTGTCTAATCAATAAAAAGGGTCTGTTGACATGGATATGAACTTTCCCACTATCTCCATTGCCAGCTTGGTGGATATGGGGATCTTGAGGAAATGTAGAAATTGCTTCATGTTTACTGACAGTTAATTCTCAAACAAACTGATATTGTATGCGAGAGTTGTATTTACACAATATCACTGTAGTCAAAACTCTCACATAAAAGTACTCCTAATGACAATAAGGGTCTCAGTAGTACACATGCTGCACCCAGCACACAATTCAAAGCAGACATATAGCCCCACATCTGCTGAAACACTTAAATGTAACCTTCTTAAACCTCAAAGACCTCCTAGATGAAGTACATGCAAGTACCCTCAGCAGCCCTAAATGAACTCTTTCAAAGCAACACCCACATCAGCACATACAGCCATATCTTATGGAGCCTCTACTCCCAAGCCTATAAGACAAGGCACCACATAATCCAACATTCTGGTCATTGCAGACTCCATAGTGAGACACAGTAATGTCCCTCTCACAAGGCTAAGTAAGGAGAAAGTCATGATCAGTTGTTTATCAGGGGCTAGAATATGCCACATTACTCACACACTCAGGTCATTGGATCACAAGTACCAGTATGATTCAGTCATAGTCCATGTGGGTGTAAATGACTTGAGACGTACCTCCCTAGACTATATGAAGAGATAGATCATGGAGCTCTCAGAATGCGTGTTGTAGGCTGGTATGAGCCTAGCACTGAGCAGCATTTTACTTTCTCCAAGGATGATGCCACAATGCAAACAAAAGATGACAGACTTTAATAATTGGCTTAGTTTCTGGTGTCATTCTAAGGGGAGCAATATTTGTCAGCATGGAAGGAGATGGTCAACTGATGATGCTGCTTTGCCAGGGATGGTCTGTACCTCTCCCCTCTAGGCTTTCAAAGATTAATTAAAATACTGTCTTCCCCCATAATGCTTTTTTAGGCAATGCCAAATGGAAAGTGCTTCTGACATAGCAAATCAAAACCAAGAAAATCTAAAGGTATTACTGCTCAGTGCTAGGAGTCTTTAAAAAACTCTGCTCCCTAGAAGCTGTCTTCATCCTAGGGAATGCTGATGCCTGTGTGGTCACTGAGACATGGTTTAAAGCCACAGAGAGCACACCAACAGTGCAAACTTATGCCTTCTACACATTTAGGCCAGCTACTACACAGACAGGGACTAAAAGTGGAAGTGTCTCAATTTACATCAAAAATAAATATGCCTCAAGGCTGGTCAAACAGGGCAATGCTCTTGGGCTGCTCCATGTTGAAATTACCATAGGCAAAATCCAATATCACTTCCTTGCAAGCTACGGGTCCCCCTCTATGACCCAGGAAACCCATACCATGTATTTAAACTTATTGGAAACACTCGCCACCCAACCTAATACCATATTCATGGGTGATTAATTACCCCACTATTAACTGGGAATCCTATATGGCACCAAATGTACAGGCACAAGAGATTCCTTGATTTTGTAAACACAAACTCCCAGGACCAGATCGTCAATATACTAACCAGAGGTGCAACCATACTGGATCTGGTCCTCACTAATATGGGACAGTTCTGCACACCCCCTAGTATAATGTCTTCCCTGGTAAGGTCAAACCACAAAATGGTCTCCCTTTGAAGTAAAAATAAAATCTGGACCCCAGCTAAAGCTAAAATATTCAGGAACTACTCTAAGGCTAACTTCCTGCTATTAAATAACCTGGCAAAATTTTAGGCCCCCATAAACCCGGAGAATACTGCTGCCAATGCAGAACTGTTCACAGAAACCATATACAAGCATGTTAATAGATGCAAAGAGGCAGCTGCACACACCAGGAAGAAGTATAGAACTAACTAAAAAAAACAAGCCACACTGGTGGAATCACACAATCAATAGTCTGTATAACAGAAGGAAGAACATCATGGCAAAAATTAGGAGGTGCAGCACCCAGCAGGATAAAGGCACTCTCAAGCTAAACAAACAACTCAGAGGACAAATTAAGTCTACCAAAGCCAAATTTGAAGTAAATTTGGCCTCCCAGGTCAAAGACAACCACAAGGCATTCTATAGCTGTGTCCACAACCTCAGAGGCAATACACAATTGTGTGCACAGAACACTGTAAATAGAGCCACCTATACTGAGCCAGAAGATATAGCAAACCTACTGGCCGATAAATTCAGCTCCAACTTTACCCCCCTCTCCCCTCAACCTTCCCTCACAAAATACTATCCTTAATTCTCTCTCCAAGGCCAAGAACTCTGCATCACTGGGTGCAGACAATATCCCAGGATGCATTCTAAATAGCATGAAACATGGCTTATCAGGCTGTCTGGAATTGCTATTTAAATGTAGCCTCCAAGCAGGGTTTGTGCCTCAAAAATTGAGAACAGCAACAGTCATCCCCTTTGCACAAAGGTGAGCCATCAACAGACCTGGGAAACTTGCAGACCAATAAGTCTCACTAGTCTTACATGCAAAGCCATGGAATGAATTATCATGGAAATGATCAATAATGATACAGTAAATCTCCAGACACTGGACCCAATCCAGTTTGGTTTCGTCAAGGGTAGATCATGTCTACTCAACCTGGTGGGCTTCTTTGAGAAGGTCACCAAAGCAATGGACGAGGGAAAAATTGTTCACATTGCCTACCTTGACCTGGCCAAGGCATTTGAAACAATACCCCACTCAGGCATTGTAGACAAACTCAAGAGGTTAGGTACAGACCCGTATGTCACCCAGTGGATAGCAAAGTGGCTCACAGGACCCAGAAAGTTAGAACTGGGGAGTCTACCTCTACAAAAGAGGCCATTTACAAGTGCAGTCCTTGGACCACTCCTTTTTGGCCTTGATTTCAGAGAAGTAAATGCCAATGTCAATGGTTTCTGGCTGACTAAATTTGCAGACGATTACAAATTATGAGCCATCACTGAATGCCACACTGACACAAATGGTCTCCAGGAAGAGCTGATACAGAAGAATACTGGTGTCAGAGTCATGGCCTAGAACTAAATGCTAAGAAAGCCATAATAGTATCTTTTGGGAAGTCATCCACCCTGGTAACTATCATACTGACAACACACCCCTTAGAGCTGACCCAGTAGTCAGGGACTTAGGGACACACACAGGCAGTAATCTAACCTTTGACCATCAAGTGTCTACAATAGTGATGAGATCATTCTATGTTGTACAACTTATAAATAAAGGTATGGCATCTGGGTCCAAGGAAGTCACTGTTCCACTGTATTCGCCATTCATCAGACCCCCCTTTGGCATGTACCTAACCAGGCATATCCAACAACTGCAAAGTTTACAGAGGTTCCTCACTAAAAGAATACAGGGCACAAGTAAAATGTCCTAAGGCCGTATCCCTGTATTCTGTATCTTACAGGCTGTTGAGGGGAAATATATGCCTGGCATACAGGACATTGTCAGACCCCACTCTGGAGGACCTCCTGTATATCCACAAAAAAAAAAAAAAAAAACAGCACCAGAATTACCTGTTCTAAAGACTTAAACCTTGCCTGTGATATAAATAGACCCCCTTGAGAGACAGCTATGTATCCCAGAGACTATTATGTCTCTGGAACAGGCTCCCCATCCATATGAAGCACAATTCCTCCCTAACCCAATTCAAATGCAACTTGGACAACTTGATGGGCAACAGGAAATTCATCCCTGGTTTGGCACCTATGCCTCTAATGGACAGAAACAACATGTAAATGGTTGCTCTCCCAGGCCCCTGGTTGTAAATGTTAATCTCCCAAGCCCCTGCTTACACCTATAAAGGGTACCAGAACTTGTTAGAGATTTGGGATGCATGGCTAGACTTAAAAAGGCCCTTGTGGTTGTTAGCCTAGTAAACACCTATGAACCTATGTCAGCATGGTTTGTGATGTATAATGTTTACAACTAAAATTATGTCAATATCACTTGTTTTCATTTATATAAATGTATGATTATTAAATTATCGCATATAACATAAACAAAGATGTTTCTTGTTTAAAAAAATGGCTTTAGAAATCCCAGAAAAAATATTTTGCTTAGAAACAGCCAAACCTACAGACCTAGGATGAAAAGAAACAAAAAGCTGTTTAGATTTATGAATACTTTTAGTTTTATCCAAATAACATCCGAGTTGCCTATGCAAATCCAAGGGGTGATGAACTTTCTCACTAACAGACTGTGGAGAAGGGAAAAAGATGGACAAATGAATAGACCGACTAAGAGACAACTCATTAACCACCTTGGGCATAAAAGAAGGATTTGTATGAAGGAACACCCTGTCCTTATAAAAAAAAAAACAAAAACAAAAGGGGAGGAACAGCCATAAGGACCTGCCGTTCAGACACCCATCTGAGATGGGTTAAGGGCCAAAACAAGAACAGTCTTCTAAGAACAATGCTGCAAGGAAGCTTAAGCTGCAGCCTCAAAAGGAGCCTGAGTCGATTTTTCCAGGACAAAATTAAGGTCCCAGGAAGGAGGAAAAGGCATCGTGGGAGGCCTAATATGAAGGATGCCTTTAAGAAATTGTTTGACCTCGAATCTAGAACCTAAAACAAAGGCAGGCCAGCAGAAATGGCTGACAGGTGAGCTTTAACAGAAGAGTATGTCAACCCAGCATTTTGCAATTCACACAAATAAGACAGAATCAAAGGAACTTCCACAGAAAGTGGATTCAGGTTATGAGAAAGACACCAGACAGAAAATCGTTTCCATTTGGATAAATAAGATTTTCTGGTAGTGGGTTTCTTGGCCTCCTGCAGAACCTGAAGCATATCCTCAGGAAAAAAAAAGTGCTAAAAAGGGATCAAAACCCTATCACCCACAGTGTCAGCTGAAGAGTGGACAAGTGGGGATGGATGAGACCCCCCCCATGTCTTCTATGAGTAGGTCCACACTCTGAGATAACTTGATGACTGCCCTTAGCTAAATACAGAAGAAGGAACCAATGCTGTCTAGTCCAAAACAGGGTCATCAAAAAGATTTTGGGTGCATCCTGTTCTACCATGAGCAAAACATGTGATATAAGAAAAACAAGGATAGTCAGAACAAACCTGGTTTGTCTGGAAAAGGAGGCTTCTGAGTTGTAGGAGTCTGAGTAGACTTAGCAGGAGGAACCCTTCTACCAACCCTTTTACCATAGGAGGAGGGACAGACTGTCTGTGGACAAAGGCAGGTTTAGAAGGGTAATTCCTCTGAAACTTGGGAATAGGCAAAACAAAAATATGTTTCAATTCCTGCAAAGCCTTACCCTTTTTCTGAAGGGACTTAAAAGCTCAGCAGCAGCAACAGCACCAAAAAGATGTTTATTACCTAGAGCAGTATCCATCAGCTTAGCTTTAATAACATCAGGCAAAGGCCGACAGTGATGCCAGGAATAGCCTTCTCAACACTGAACCAAAAGCAGCAGCTCTAGATGAGGCATACACTGCATCACAGCTGCATTTAACAGAATGGTGACCTACTAGAGAAGATTACCCTAGTACAGAAAGAGCTTAAGATTTCCCCTCAGAGTCAGGAAGATCTAAAATAACCTGACAGGCCTGAGACGGAGAATGGGCAAAACATCTCTGGTCATGCGTGTCTGGTAATTCAAACTCCAAACAGCCAGAGTAGCAGCAGTATATACTTTTCTTACCCAACCTCTCCATAGTTCTGTTGTCCTGGTCACAGAGAAGCAGCTTTGTAGCAGGTAATAGCTTAGATGGTTTATTACAAGCAACAGAAATCACAGAAGGGACAGCAGAAGGAAACTTGCAAAGGAATCTGCAATCCTCAGTCACCTTATAAAACCTATCAGTTTTCTTGGGAGCAAGGGGCTGAGAGTCAGGAGCCTGAGATGCTGCAGAAAACGTGTCTAACAAGGCAACAAGAACAAGAGGGGGAGCACAGGGCTTGAGAGACTCCATCTGAAGAAGTTCATAATACCTCTGCTGGACATCTGAGACCTGGGTCCCACTTAAACTACATCATACTGGAAACTGTACCACCAAAAGGAGAATCTGGGCTAATAGATTCTTCAGAACCATATTCCAAGACAGAAGGAATCTGAGAAGAATAGGTCAAGGATTCTTCATCAGAATCCACAACCTCATCTGATGAGATCTGCACCCTGGGTCTGTTAAGAGAAGTAGAACACTAAGGGGTAGCAGGAACAGAGACCCCCCCCCCCGAGGGGGGCTTCAAAGCCATAAGAGCATTAAACTGACCCTGTGTGAAATCCTGACATTGAGGATCCTTGGAAGGAAGAGAAATATGCTTAGTTTTCTGCTTCTTTTTCAAGGGGACATCAACCCTAAAGATATTAGGAGACTCAGACCCATGACGACACTCTATAAGCCTAGTGGGAAGCTCTTCTCTATTCTCTAACAAGGATTTGCAGAAAACGCCCTAGGACCTTTGGAAATAATCAGCTGTGGTTCCGCCTGAATATCCAAAAAGGACATCTGCATAACCTCCAGGGATGTCCAAGAAGCCTGATCCATGCCAGACTCCAAAATGGTTAGGGCAGAGGAATCCGACAGAAAAAAATGGGTGGTCCCCTGGGCCTTCACCAGCCTCAAAAGAGACGTCCAATGGAGGTGCTACAGTTGAAGAATCCAACTGAGCTTTCTTAGTCTTCTTCTTTGCAGATGGCTGACCCTTGGGCCAGGACG
Organism: Protopterus annectens; assembly: GCF_019279795.1. Lineage (NCBI taxonomy): Eukaryota > Metazoa > Chordata > Ceratodontiformes > Protopteridae > Protopterus > Protopterus annectens. The sequence goes on from NC_056748.1 coordinate 474,603,040, forward strand.
ATTCCTCAATGGTACCCTTGCCAACAACTTAAGATGTTGGTTCTCTAACTAAATGGCTAAAGAGGAGAGATGACTATGCAAGGTCTTCAGAACAAATGCCTGACAAATGGGACAAGATGTATGGTTGTGAGGAGCACCTAAGCTAAACAAACACTGCTTGTGATGATCCTTATGAGAATCTGTCTCCCACACTGATGTTTCCGCTTTCTGAATGACACAAAAAGTATAGTTTTGTACCTACCATAAATGTAGATGTCCGATAGATATGCAACTGCAGTCATAACATATGGGTTGTCCTGCCTCAGGCAGCCCTCGGTCGGCCGAATTCCAAAGTCTGGGTCCGGCGTCGGCTGGTGTCACCTCCTCTCCGACATCACAACGGCTGGAGTATAAAGGCATCGGCCGACGCCATCTTCTTCAGTGTTTCTTGCCCCACATGTCAGGTGCCCTCCTAGGAAGGCTAAATTTGATGAATGGATAAACAATTCCAGACATGCACAACAGTAATAAACAGATACACCATAGGAGATACCCCCAGCTAACAGGAACAGGGGGAATGGACCCAAAAGAAAGAAAAGAGGGGAAGGAGGGAGGGAAAATCCGACTGCAGTTGCATATCTATCGGACATCTACATTTATGGTAGGTACAAAACTGTACTATGTCCTTCAAGAATGCAACTGCAGTCATAACATATGGGTTGAATACCATAGCCAAGCTAGGGGTGGATGGAGCTAAGAAAAAGATGGTGTAGCTAAAATGCCCTGCAGGACTGCCGAAGCAAAGCTTGCTCGGGATCTGGAGTATAAAGGCAGGTTGTAGTGTTTGGTAAATGTATGCACGGAGCTCCATGTAGCAGCCTCTAGAATGTCCTTTGTAGCCACTCCTCTTAGGAAAGCTGTGGATGTGGCTATAGCTCTGGTGGAATGTGGCCTAATATTGGCTGGCACACTTTTTCCATGGTAAGAATAACAGAATCTGATGCAGTGTCCAATCCATTTTGAAATTGTTTGCTTGGAGATTGCTTTTCCTTGTTTTCCAGCAGCATAGGCTACAAACAGCTGGTCAGACTTTCTGGTGGCCTTAGTTCTGTCCAAGTAGTAGCATAGTTGCCTGTGTATGTCCAAGGTATGCAGCAGTCTTTCCCCTCTATTTTGAGGATTGGGGAAGAAAGTAGGAAAGTGAATAGCTTGATTTAGAGACACCCTGGAAATTACCTTTGGCATGAATGAAGGATTTGTTCTCAGAGAGACTCTGTCCTGATGAAAAATGAGGAAAGGAGGTACTGCCATGAGTGCCTGTATCTCCGAGACTCTTCTTGCTGATGTGACTGCCAATAGAAAAACCATTTTCCATGACAGAAATTTCATCTCTGAGGTTGCTGCTGGCTCAAAGGGAGGAAGAGATAATTTTTCCAATACAAAATTGAGGTCCCATGCAGGTACTGGTTGTTTTCTGGGAGGCTTGATATTCTTTATCCCTCTCAGGAACTGTCTTAGCAAAGGATGCGAGAACACTGGTGGATCACAATTGTATCTTGCTGAGATTGCTGAGGCATGAATCTTTATGGAAGAATATGAGAGTCCAGAATGAAACATTTCTGCCAAGTATTCCAAAATCTGAGGTATACTCAGTACTGTTGTATCCTGACCCCTGTTGGCAGCCCAGATGCTGAATCTCTTCCACTTGGCTGAATAGGTTTTTCTGGTGGACGGTCTGCGTGCTTCCAATAAGATGTCCTGCACTGCCTTGGAAAGATTGGAAGCGGAAGGAGTTAAGGTAACCTCCAGCCTGTCAGATGTAATGTTTTCAGGTTTTGGTGAACAGTCCTGTAGTTGTGTTGTGTTAGGAGCAGAGGCCATAGGGGCAGAGGCCATGGTTTGGTCCTAGTTATGCTCAACAGCAACGGGTACCAGTGTTGCTTTGGCCAGTCTGGAGCTATCAAAATGCCTGTTGGTTGTTCTGCTTTGATCTTCAGGATCACCTTGGTCAAAAGTGGCAGAGGAGGAAATGCATAAATTTTTAGGGAATTCCAGCTGAAGGAGAGAGCATCCGTTGTCCAGGCTAGAGCATGGTGGGTCCTGGTACAGAACTTTTCCAGGTGATGATTCGTGTGAGACGCAAAGAGATCTATGTCTGGTCTTCCCCATGTCTTTGTTATTTGTGAGAAAATGTGGGGATGCAGCATCCATTCGTGTGGATCCAAGAAATTTCTGCTCAGCTTGTCCGCCAGTACATTGTCCTTGCCTGGCACAAACTGGGATTGCAGGTGTATATTCAGACTCAGTGCTTTTTCCCAGAGTATCATTGTTAGTCTGCAGAGGGGGTATGAATGAGTCCCTCCCTGCTTGTTTATATACCACATGACAGTGGTATTGTCTGTCCTTATTAGTAAATGTCCTTGCTGCAGTGATTTTTCGAAACTCTCGATTGCATGTGTCACTGCCAACATCTCTTTTTGATTTATGTGCAGATGTCTTTCCTTTGGTGTCCATTGACCTTGAACGCATCTGTTCTCCATGTGCGCCCCCCATCCATGGTCTGAGGCGTCTGTTGTAATTATTTGACCTGCTTGAGGTCTGTTGAAAGACATGCCTTTGTTTAATTGACTTGCTTGAGCCCACCACAAGAATTCTTTTTGCAGACATGGAATAAGTGGGATTACGTCCTCTAGGCTTTCGCTGTGTTGGGACCATAAGCTTTTCAAATACCATTGCAGCTTTCTCATATGAAGTCTTGCCAAAGGTATCAGAAGAATGCATGATGCCATGAACCCCAGGGCCTGCAGGAGTTTCCTTGCAGTCAGCTGGGAGAGCTGTGCTAGGCCTTTGAAGTACTCTGGTAACTGCTGTTGTTTTTCCTCTGTGAGGTAGGCCATTTGTGTTTGTGTGTCCAGTTTGGCTCCTAGGAAAATAATCTGTTGGGATGGCTGTAGTCTTGATTTCTGAATGTTGACTGTGTATCCCAAGGCCTGTAGTAATTGCATGACATAGTCCAAATTTTTTATTAAGGTTTGTCTGTTGTCTGCTTGTATGAGGCAGTCGTCCAGGTAGGGGTATATTTGAATTCCCTGGAGTCTGCAGTGTGCCACTACTGATGCCAGGCATTTCGTGAACACTCTGGGTGCAGTAGATAAGCCAAACGGCAATGCTGAGAATTGATAATGCTCTGTCCCTGCAAGAAATCTGAGGTATCTTCTGCAGCTTTGTCTGACTGGGACATGCAGGTATGCCTCCTTGAGGTCCAGAGTGACCAGCCAAGACCCCTTGCCCAGCATGGGAAGGAGTTGCTGCAACGTCAGCATTTTGAACTTTGGCACAATGAGAAAGGTATTTAGAGAAGACAAGTCCAGTATAGGCCTCCATTTGTTTTCCTTTCTTGGAACAAGGAACAGTCTTGAATAAAATCCCTGGCCTTGTTCCTGAGGAGGTACCGTTTCTATTGCTTTTATACTTAATAGCTTTGAAACTTGATTGAGTGCCTCTGCCCTTTGATGGTGTGGCAGGTTTGGCATGCCTTGTCTTGTAGGTAAAGTATGGAAGTGGAATCTTCCCTTGTCTATTAAATCCAGAATCCAGTTGTCCTTGGTTAAGATATGCCAGTTTTTTGAGAATAAGGATAATTTTCCGCCCAAGGGTGCTCCTCTCTGAGCCCTTGTAGGCGGTATGAAAGTCAAGTCATTGTGATTGTCCTTGTGGTGCAGCTGGACTGGCTGCAGCACTTCTTTGATTTGTAGGTTGCCATTGGCGGCCCCTGTAGGAGCCTCGGTATTGGCTTCGGCCTCGGCCACGCCTGTTCTTTCCCCTTTGAAACTTGTCCGAGTCTGGGAAGGACCAATTCTTTGAAGGCCAGTTTCTACTGAATCTGGGTGGCTGAACCTGTAGGAAATCCTTGACTGTCTGTACTGACTTAGCTTTTTCCTCAATGGACTTCAACACATCTTGTGCATTAGCGCCAAAAAGCTTCTGTTTTTCCAGAGGTGCATCAAGTAACTTTACTTTGACATGGTCTGGCAGTGGCTGATCTTTTAACCAAGCATGTCTATGTATAACAGCCCCAGTCATAGCTGCCCTACATGAAGCTTCCAATGCATCATAACCACACTGAAGAAAATGATTGTTAACCTGCTGAGTGTTATGTATGTGATCCTGCAATGCCTTTCTGTCAATTGGCTCAGGAGAGGCTAACTTTTTCTGTAAATCATCCAGTAAAAAATCCTGGTACTGAAACATATGAAAAAGGCAGTTAAGGACCTCATGGCTAGGGTGGTAGAGGTATAAACTTTTTTACCCCATCTCTCCATAGACCTGGCTTCCCTATCCGCTGGCAAAGGATTCTTGGCAGTGGAGGTAGCCACTCCCTTGGGACCCTATGAAATAGTTTCTAAATCCACGGCGTGGGCCTTAAAGAGATGTTTGTGAGTGTCAGGGACTCTGTAATATCTGTCTGGCTTGACAGGAGCAGGGGGGAGAGAATCAGGGTTAGCACTGGAATCGGAGAAGACATCATCCAAAACATCCATCACATGAGGAATAGCTAAAGGTCTGTGCTGGGGAAGCTTTAGGAAGGTACGGAGCCTTTTCCTGGAATCAGAGAATTCCTAACCCTGCCATTGGAAATGTTCCCTCATTGAGTGCAGGACTTGACCAAACGAGAAATCCTCTGGAGGAGAGGCAGAGAGAATTGATTCCTCAGCATCAGAGTCCTCATAGGCCTGGAAGGATTCTTCTTGAATATCAGAATGCTCAGAATCCCCAGAGGCCTCATCTGAAGAGAGGTTCTCAGTCTGCTCAGTTCTAGGCCTTTTCTCTGCAGGAGGCTGAGAACCTCTGTCTGGGTGAGGCTGAGACCCCCTGATAAGGAAAATAAGGTCTGCAGCAAGAGACATTATCTGTTTATCCGAGGAGGGGGCCTGGACAGCAGGTTTAGGATGGGCCTTGGCCTGGCTGGCGGCCTTAGCACGTGCAAAGGCCTTGATGGACATAGATACAGGAGGCCTAGCAGCCCCACGTGCAGGAGTGACCTTGTCCACCGGAATGGTGTCGGGTAAATCAAGAACTTCGGTTTCTGGAGGAAAATCAACAACCAGCACCGGAGAGGTCTCCGGAACCGGCGATAGTTAACGCTGTGTCGCCGGCCTGAGCGGTTGAATTACCGCCCGCAGGGACCAAGCACCAGCAGAGGGTCTAGGAGTAGTATCGGTAGAGGACGCGGGCAGAGGAAGCCGGTCCCGTCCTTCCGCTTTGGAAGATTGAGCTGTCAGTTGATCCGACGGCATGATATACGCAAAGGATTCGCGAAAAAGTCTTCAGCAAATTCTGCCCGGCGCCTGAGATTGCGCTTATTAAAGCAAACACAGGCAGCGCAGGCCGAGACGTCGTGGTCTGGGCCCAGGCACGGAAGACAGTAAGAATGGAAGTCCTTATGAGGTATTTGTTTACCACAAGACAAACAATTATTAACTTTCTCAATTTGTTCTGACATCGGCTGAGGCAAGAAAAATGTTCCCCAACGGGGTACTTAGCTTTTAGATGACTTCGGTACTGAAAACACAGGAGCTGACCGACCAGCACTTGCGAACTGCTTCTGCTTCGGGCACCGCGTGGCAAGAAAGACTGGGGAAGATGGCGTCGGCCGATGCCTTTATACTCCAACGTTGTGACGTTGGAGAGGAGGCGACACCAGCCGACGCCGGACCCAGACTTTGGAATTCGGCCGACCGAGGGCTGCCTGAGGCAGGACAACCCATATGTTATGACTGCAGTTGCATTCTTGAAGGACATCCAACAATCACAAAAATAAATGAAGATAAGAAGAAACAAACCCAAAGGAGCATTCATCTGAAAAACGGCTTGGTAACTAGCAGACGAATAAATGTTCAGACCGATGACTGAAGATGGCATTCGGACTGGTGGCAAAGAAGTTCTGATAATGGTATGTCCATATGTCACCTTTATGCCCTATGCCAGGTGCAGGGAACATACATGTCAAGTATGACATCTCTTTTACAAACTAACGCTTTGGTATGCTGGCCAGACATTGTGTGCCCTAGGCAGGAATCCCTATTGTAAAGAACACTACAACAGTGACACAGAAGAACATCAACAGTTATTGAGACAGTTGCTGAAGTTATTTACTGTTTGTATTGTAGCACGATTAATGATGATGGTAAAATACTGCTCAAGAATACTTTCTTTCCAGTCTCAGAAACATATTTCTCTCTTCATATCTTTCAATGCAACATGGCTAAGATAGTTCACTCTCAAGTGATCAATGACCAGGTAAGGATGCATACTGGAGATGAAGGGATACGAGTGTCATGGTGATACCATGAATTCTTGCATTTGAGAGACATCTTGATACCACACTATCTTTGTTCAGCCTGAGGAGTGGTGCATCAGCATATCTGACTACAGATTCACCTATGACTAGGACATTATCATGTGTGGTGGCAATCTCAGGCCACATATGAGTTTACTAATACAGCTTAGGTGACCCATTGTTTATGGATGGCAGTTGGAGGTGGTGTTGCAAGCAATGCTCTTTGGTGGCATTGATCCCTGCTGGTTCCTATTGTGCTTCACTCTAACTCTAACCATGGAGGATCTGTTAAACACTGTGGACACAAAGATGGATACCAACTAGAAGATAGCATAACTGCAATGACAGCTGATTGGGATACCTAGCTTAACTGTCACCCCTACTAAAATACCTGCAACTAAGAAACTGAGTAAGACGATAGTCTGGAATCCTCCCTGGTGGATTTGAAGTTATGTACTACCCCAGAAAACAGAAACAAGTCAGAATAGGCAAACAATTCTGTCATCTAAAATCACAGGACAGGCATTAAAAGCCATGTATGGATATGGAGAGAAAGTACAGTTGTGTACACTTACCATAAATGTAGATGTTTGAGTGTATTCACTGTTGCAGTCATTACATTTGGATAATCTGCTTGCAGGTTGCCCTCAGTCGGCCTGATTAACAAAGTCTTGGGTCCTGCATCAGTTGCTGTCCCTTCTTCCATAACATCAGGTCGTCAGGGGTATAAAACATACAGCCGACGCCATTACATCAGTTTTTCTTGCCCCAGATGTCGGGTGCCCCCCAAATGGGCAGCAAAATATATATATATAAAATTAAAAACACAAATATATACCTCCAAACAAAAGCAAATACACCAAAAAGGCTTTTAAGCATAGTAAAATAAAGTAGAGGTATAGTAATAGAAAAACAGGGGGGCTGGAGGGAGGTAACCAGGACTGCAACAGTGAATACACTCGAACATCTACATTTATGGTAAGTGTGCACAACTGTACTATGTTCATCGTGTTTCACTGTTGCAGTCATTACATTTGGGTAGATTCCCAAAGCTATGGTTGGGAGGATGGATTTATACAGCATTAGGACCAGCTATAAGGCCCTGCAAAACAGCAGTGGCAAAGCCAGCTCTGGATTTAGAGAAAATAGGTAAGTGATAATGCTTGGTGAAAGTATGAACTGAACTCCAGGCAGCAGCTTCTAGAATATCCCTGGTAGGAACACCTCTGAGAAAGGCTGAAGTAGATGCAGCGCTGGTGGAATGAGATCTGATCCCCTGGGGGATAGGGTTTCCATGGTGCTTATAACAAAAATAAATACAATGGCTTATCCATTTAGAAATGGTTTGCTTTGAAATAGCCTTCCCTTCTGCCCCTGCAGGAAATGCTACCAGCAGTTATTCAGAGTTTCTTCAAGATTTAGTCCTGTCCAAGTAGAATCTAAGTTGTCTGTGTACATCCAATGAATGCAGAATCCGCTCCCCCTTGTTCTGTGGATTGGGAAAGAAAGTTGGCAAATGAATGGACTGATTAAGAGCCACACTGGATACCACCTTGGGCATGAATGATGGATTGGTCCTGAGCGACACCCTGTCCGCATGAAAGATGATGAAAGGCTCCACTGCCATAAGGGCCTGTAGTTCAGATATCCTTCTAGCTGAAGTGATTGCTAAAAGGAAGGCTGTTTTCCAGGGAAGAAATTTTAAGTCTGCAGTAACAGCTGGCTCAAAAGGAGGTAGAGTGAGTTTCTCCAATACAAAGTTAAGGTCCCAGGCAGGGGTCGGAGCTCTCCTGGGTGGTCTCATGTTTTTGGCCCCTCAGAGACACTGCTTTAGAAGAGGATGAGAGGGGGGGGGTTCTGTGTTGTAATGTGCTGAAATGTCTGAGGCATGGATTTTTATGGAAGAAAAAGACAGGCCCTTGTGAAGCATCTCAGTTAAGTACTGCAAAATCTGAGGTAAATTGGGCACTGCTGTGCTCATCCCTTGAGAATGATTCCAGGAACAGAATCTTTTCCATTTGTCAGCATAAGATTTTGTTGTACTAGTTCATCTCGCCTCAAAAATGACATCCATCACATGTTTGCTGAGGGATGCTAAGGGGGAATTTAAGTGATTAGCCAAGCTGCAAGATTCAATGTTTGGAGCCGAGGGTGCAGAATTTGGTTCTCCTGCTGAGACAATAAGCAAGGTGTCTGAGGCAGGTGTCACGGTGAAATGTGTGACACACTGTGCAGGAGTGGGTACCAGTGTTAGCGAGGCCAGTCTGGAGCAAACAAAATAATTTTTGGTTTGTCCTGTTTGACTTTTAGAAGAACTTTGGAGAGCAAAGGCAGAGGGGGAAAGGCATAGACTGATAGGTTTTTCCAGCCGAATGACAGATCATCCACTTTCCAGGCTTTTTTGCGATGAGTTCTTGTGCAAAATTTGTCCAACTGGTAGTTCTGGGATGAGGCAAAAAGATCTATGTCTGGGCTCCCCCATTTGTGGGTCAACATGTTGAAAATCCGTGGTTCCAGTTTTCATTAGTGTGGTTCCATGAGACTTCTGCTTAGTTCATCTGCCAGAATATTCAGTTTTCCTGGCAGGAATTGAGCTTGTAGTTGTACTTGGTAGCTCAAGGCCGTGTTCCACAATGCCATGACTAGTCTGCAGAGGGGGTAGGAATGCGTACCCCCCTGCTTGTTTATGTACCACTTAACCGTGGTGTTGTCTGTCTTTATCAGTAAGTGTCCTGGATGAAGGTAGTCCTTGAAGGCCAGTTTCTACTGAATCTGGGTGGCTGAACCTGTAGGAAATCCTTGACTGTCTGTACTGACTTAGCTTTTTCCTCAATGGACTTCAACACATCTTGTGCATTAGCGCCAAAAAGCTTCTGTTTTTCCAGAGGTGCATCAAGTAACTTTACTTTGACATGGTCTGGCAGTGGCTGATCTTTTAACCAAGCATGTCTATGTATAACAGCCCCAGTCATAGCTGCCCTACATGAAGCTTCCAATGCATCATAACCACACTGAAGAAAATGATTGTTAACCTGCTGAGTGTTATGTATGTGATCCTGCAATGCCTTTCTGTCAATTGGCTCAGGAGAGGCTAACTTTTTCTGTAAATCATCCAGTAAAAAATCCTGGTACTGAAACATATGAAAAAGGCAGTTAAGTGACCTCATGGCTAGGGTGGTAGAGGTATAAACTTTTTTACCCCATCTCTCCATAGACCTGGCTTCCTATCCGCTGGCAAAGGATTCTTGGCAGTGGAGGTAGCCACTCCCTTGGGACCCTATGAAATAGTTTCTAAATCCACGGCGTGGGCCTTAAAGAGATGTTTGTGAGTGTCAGGGACTCTGTAATATCTGTCTGGCTTGACAGGAGCAGGGGGGAGAGAATCAGGGTTAGCACTGGAATCGGAGAAGACATCATCCAAAACATCCATCACATGAGGAATAGCTAAAGGTCTGTGCTGGGGAAGCTTTAGGAAGGTGCAGCCTTTTCCTGGAATCAGAGAATTCCTAACCCTGCCATTGGAAATGTTCCCTCATTGAGTGCAGGACTTGACCAAACGAAAAATCCTCTGGAGGAGAGGCAGAGAATTGATTCCTCAGCATCAGAGTCCTCATAGGCCTGGAAGGATTCTTCTTGAATATCAGAATGCTCAGAATCCCCAGAGGCCTCATCTGAAGAGAGGTTCTCAGTCTGCTCAGTTCTAGGCCTTTTCTCTGCAGGAGGCTGAGAACCTCTGTCTGGGTGAGGCTGAGACCCCCTGATAAGGGAAATAAGGTCTGCAGCAAGAGACATTATCTGTTTATCCGAGGAGGGGGCCTGGACAGCAGGTTTAGGATGGGCCTTGGCCTGGCTGGCGGCCTTAGCACGTGCAAAGGCCTTGATGGACATAGATACAGGAGGCCTAGCAGCCCCACGTGCAGGAGTGACCTTGTCCACCGGAATGGTGTCGGGTAAATCAAGAACTTCGGTTTCTGGAGGAAAATCAACAACCAGCACCGGAGAGGTCTCCGGAACCGAAGGACGAGTTAACGCTGTGTCGTCGGCCTGGAGCGGTTGAATTACCGCTTCCGCAGGGACCGAAGCACTAGCAGAGGGTCTAGGAGTAGTATCGGTAGAGGACGCGGGCAGAGGAAGCCGGTCCCGGTCCTTCCGTTTTTTGGAAGATTGAGCTGTCAGTTGATCCGACGGCATGATATACGCAAAGGATTCGCCGAAAAAGTCTTCAGCAAATTCTGCCCGGCGCCTGAGAATGCGCTTATTAAAGCAAACACAGGCAGCGCAGGCAGAGACGTCGTGGTCTGGGCCCAGGCACGAAAGACAGTAAGAATGGAAGTCCTTATGAGGTATTTGTTTACCACAAGACAAACAATTATTAACTTTCTCAATTTGTTCTGACATCGGCTGAGGCAAGAAAAATGTTCCCAACGGGTACTTAGCTTTAGATGACTTCGGTACTGAAAACACAGGAGCTGACCGACCGGCACTTGCGAACTGCTTCTGCTTCGGGCACCGCGCGGCAAGAAAGACTGGGGAAGATGGCGTCGGCCGATGCCTTTATACTCCAACGTTGTGGCCGGAGAGGAGGCGACACCAGCCGACGCGGACCCAGACTTTGGAATTCGGCCGACCGAGGGCTGCCTGAGGCAGGACAACCCATATGTTATGACTGCAGTTGCATTCTTGAAGGACATCCAACAATCACAAAAATAAATGAAGATAAGAAGAAACAAACCCAAAGGAGCATTCATCTGAAAAACGGCTTGGTAACTAGCAGACGAATAAATGTTCAGACCGATGACTGAAGATGGCATTCGGACTGGTGGCAAAGAAGTTCTGATAATGGTATGTCCATATGTCACCTTTATGCCCTATGCCAGGTGCAGGGAACATACATGTCAAGTATGACATCTCTTTTACAAACTAAGGCTTTGGTATGCTGGCCAGACATTGTGTGCCCTAGGCAGGGAATCCCTATTGTAAAGAACACTACAACAGTGACACAGAAGAACATCAACAGTTATTGAGACAGTTGCTGAAGTTATTTACTGTTTGTATTGTAGCACGATTAATGATGATGGTAAAATACTGCTCAAGAATACTTTCTTTCCAGTCTCAGAAACATATTTCTCTCTTCATATCTTTCAATGCAACATGGCTAAGATAGTTCACTCTCAAGTGATCAATGACCAGGTAAGGATGCATACTGGAGATGAAGGGATACGAGTGTCATGGTGATACCATGAATTCTTGCATTTGAGAGACATCTTGATACCACACTATCTTTGTTCAGCCTGAGGAGTGGTGCATCAGCATATCTGACTACAGATTCACCTATGACTAGGACATTATCATGTGTGGTGGCAATCTCAGGCCACATATGAGTTTACTAATACAGCTTAGGTGACCCATTGTTTATGGATGGCAGTTGGAGGTGGTGTTGTAAGCAATGCTCTTTGGTGGCATTGATCCCTGCTGGTTCCTATTGTGCTTCACTCTAACTCTAACCATGGAGGATCCGTTAAACACCTGTGGACACAAAGATGGATACCAACTAGAAGATAGCATAACTGCAATGACAGCTGATTGGGATACCTAGCTTAACTGTCACCCCTACTAAAATACCTGCAACTAAGAAACTGAGTAAGACGATAGTCTGGAATCCTCCCTGGTGGATTTGAAGTTATGTACTACCCCAGAAAACAGAAACAAGTCAGAATAGGCAAACAATTCTGTCATCTAAAATCACAGGACAGGCATTAAAAGCCATGTATGGATATGGAGAGAAAGTACAGTTGTGTACACTTACCATAAATGTAGATGTTTGAGTGTATTCACTGTTGCAGTCATTACATTTGGATAATCTGCTTGCAGGTTGCCCTCAGTCGGCCTGATTAACAAAGTCTTGGGTCCTGCATCAGTTGCTGTCCCTTGTTCCATTACATCAGGTCGTCAGGGTATAAAACATACAGCCGACGCCATTACATCAGTTTTCTTGCCCCAGATGTCGGGTGCCCCCAAATGGGCAGCAAAATATATATATATAAAATTAAAACACAAATATATACCTCCAAACAAAAGCAAATACACCAAAAAGGCTTTTAAGCATAGTAAAATAAAGTAGAGGTATAGTAATAGAAAAACAGGGGGGCTGGAGGGAGGTAACCAGGACTGCAACAGTGAATACACTCGAACATCTACATTTATGGTAAGTGTGCACAACTGTACTATGTTCATCGTGTTTCACTGTTGCAGTCATTACATTTGGGTAGATTCCCAAAGCTATGGTTGGGAGGATGGATTTATACAGCATTAGGACCAGCTATAAGGCCCTGCAAAACAGCAGTGGCAAAGCCAGCTCTGGATTTAGAGAAAATAGGTAAGTGATAATGCTTGGTGAAAGTATGAACTGAACTCCAGGCAGCAGCTTCTAGAATATCCCTGGTAGGAACACCTCTGAGAAAGGCTGAAGTAGATGCAGCGCTGGTGGAATGAGATCTGATCCCCTGGGGGATAGGTTTTCCATGGTGCTTATAACAAAAATAAATACAATGGCTTATCCATTTAGAAATGGTTTGCTTTGAAATAGCCTTCCCTTCTGCCCCTGCAAGAAATGCTACCAGCAGTTATTCAGATTTTCTTCAAGATTTAGTCCTGTCCAAGTAGAATCTAAGTTGTCTGTGTACATCCAATGAATGCAGAATCCGCTCCCCCTTGTTCTGTGAATTGGGAAAGAAAGTTGGCAAATGAATGGACTGATTAAGAGCCACACTGGATACCACCTTGGGCATGTATGATGGATTGGTCCTGAGCGACACCTTGTCCGCATGAAAGATGATGAAAGGCTCCACTGCCATAAGGGCCTGTAGTTCAGATATCCTTCTAGCTGAAGTGATTGCTAAAAGGAAGGCTGTTTTCCAGGGAAGAAATTTTAAGTCTGCAGTAACAGCTGGCTCAAAAGGAGGTAGAGTGAGTTTCTCCAATACAAAGTTAAGGTCCCAGGCAGAGGTCGGAGCTCTCCTGGGTGGTCTCATGTTTTTGGCCCCTCAGAGACACTGCTTTAGAAGAGGATGAGAGGGGGGTTCTGTGTTGTAATGTGCTGAAATGTCTGAGGCATGGATTTTTATGGAAGAAAAAGACAGGCCCTTGTGAAGCATCTCAGTTAAGTACTGCAAAATCTGAGGTAAATTGGGCACTGCTGTGCTCATCCCTTGAGAATGATTCCAGGAACAGAATCTTTTCCATTTGTCAGCATAAGATTTTGTTGTACTAGTTCATCTTGCCTCAAAAATGACATCCATCACAGGTTTGCTGAGGGATGCTAAGGCAATATTTAAGTGATTAGCCAAGCTGCAAGATTCAATGTTTGGAGCCGAGGGTGCAGAATTTGGTTCTCCTGTTGAGACAGTAAGCAAGGTGTCTGAGGCAGGTGTCACGGTGAAATGTGTGACACACTGTGCAGGAGTGGGTACCAGTGTTAGCGAGGCCAGTCTGGAGCAAACAAAATAATTTTTGGTTTGTCCTGTTTGACTTTTAGAAGAACTTTGGAGAGCAAAGGCAGAGGGGGAAAGGCATAGACTGATAGGTTTTTTCCAGCCGAATGACAGATCATCCACTTTCCAGGCTTTTTTGTGATGCGTTCTTGTGCAAAATTTGTCCAACTGGTAGTTCTGGGATGAGGCAAAAAGATCTATGTCTGGGCTCCCCCATTTGCGGGTCAACATGTTGAAAATCCGTGGTTCCAGTTTTCATTAGTGTGGGTCCATGAGACTTCTGCTTAGTTCATCTGCCAGAACATTCAGCTTTCCTGGCAGGAATTGAGCTTGTAGTTGTACTTGGTAGCTCAAGGCCGTGTTCCACAATGCCATGGCTAATCTGTAGAGGGGGTAGGAATGCGTACCCCCCTGCTTGTTTATGTACCACTTAACCGTGGTGTTGTCTGTCTTTATCAGTAAGTGTCCTGGATGAAGGTAGTCCTTGAAGGCTGTCAGTGCATTCTGTACAGCTAGCATTTCTTTTTCATTGATATGAATGTGCATTTGATTTGGGCTCCATTTGCCCCGAATGCATTTCCCTGCCAGATGAGCCCCCCCCCTCATGCATAGTCTGATGCGTTTGTAGTTAGGGTTTGGGCAGCAGGGGGTGGTGTGAATGGCAGTCCCTTGTTTTGGTAGCAGGCCTCTGCCCACCATAGGAGCTCTAGGTGCAGGCATGGTATGATAGGAATCATTGTTTCCAGGCTGTGACAATGTTGACGCCATAAACTTTTTAAGCACCACTGAAGTTTCCTCATATGCAGTCTTGCATATGGAATTAGAAGAATGCAGGAGGCCATGAACCCCAAGGCTTTCAGTATTTGTCTTGCAGATAGCAGGGTTTTTGTGGCCACCTGTATTAAAGTAAGTCACCAAATGAATTTGCTTTTCTGGCATAAGGAAAGCATTCTGGGCAGTTGTATTCAAGCTTGCACCCAGGAATGTCATTTTTTGAGAGGGTACCAGTTGAGATTTCTTTTCGTTTATGATGCACCCTAGACAGATTAGAACTCTTTTTACAAATGCCAGTTATTTTTGAAGAATGGCCTGGTTTTCTGCCTGAATTAGACAATCGTCCAGGTATGGATATATTTGAATATTTCTTTGCCTGCAAAATGCAATTACTGGAGCCAGGCACTTTGTGAATACCCTGGGTGCAGTAGACAAGCCAAAGGGCAGTGCAGAGAACTGATAATGCATGCAGCCTGCTTTGAAGCATAGGTATCTTCTGCAAGATTCCCTGATTGGGATATGCAAGTAAGCCTCTTAAATCTAGAGTTGCCAACCAGGCATCCTTGCCTAGCATAGAAAGTAACTGGTGAAGAGTCAGCATCTTGAATTTTGGAATGCCCAGGAAGGTGTTTAGACCAGACAGGTCTAGAATTGGACACCATGATTTATCTTTTCTGGGTACCAGGAAAAGTCTGGAATAGAAACCTTGTCCCTTTTCTTCTTCTGGTACTAGGTGAATAGCCCCTATGTGTAAGAGGGAAAGTACTCGTTTCTGGGCCTGTGCCCACTGATTTGGGGGCAGGTCTGGCCACCCGTTTGGCGTTGGCAGCATGTGGAAATGAAATCTGTATCCCTGGGTTGCTATATTTAAAACCCATTTGTCTTGGGTTATAAGTTGCCAGTTTCTTGAATGAAGAGACAATTTTCCCCCCGAAAGGGTGGCTAAGAGGTAAGTGCTTGGTAATTTTTAAGGGAAGTCATTGAGACTGTTTACCATAGGGTGGTGCCTTGTTGTTTCCAGATTTGGAAGTAGAAGCACCTCATTGTTTAGTTCTGAAAGTCCCTTGGGACTGAAACCTGGTGCTTTTGGAATGTCTGGGTTTGGCTGTAGTGGCACTGGAAGGAGCTGGAAAGGACCACTTCTTAGTAGGCCAATGCCTATTAAATCTAGGGGGTTGTACCTGTAAGAAATCTTTCACAGTTTGCATAGATTTAGCTTTGTCTTCCATCTTTTTTAGAACTTCTTCAGCCTTATTGCCAAACAGGCGGTCCTGTTGTAAAGGAGCATCCAAAAGTTTTGCTTTAACATGATCAGGCAGAGATTGCTCCTTAAGCCAAGCATGCTTTCTAAGCACAGACCCAGTAACAGCAGCCCTGCAAGAGGCCTCTAAAGAATCAAAACTACATTGCAAAGTATGTTGCCAACTTGTTCAGCTGAATGCAATAAATCATGCAATTCTTTATTCTCTACGCAGTCAGAAATCAACATAATTTTCTGTTTAAGCAATCCCATGATATGCTGTTGATATTTTAGCATATGGAATTGACAGTTTAAAGCCCTGATTGCTAAGGTTGCAGAAGTATAAACCTTTTTATCCCATCTATCCAGCACCCTGGAGTCTCTATCGGAAGGGGTAGGATTTTTAGCAGTAGCAGCCTTAATGCCCTTGGGCCCCTGAGAAATGGTTTCAGGATCCGCAACAGGATTTTTGAAAAGGAATTTGTGGGACTCAGGAACCCTGTAGTACCTGTCTGGTTTGCTAGGAGCTGGAGGCAGGGAATTAGGGGCCAAACTGGATTCCGAAAACACATCATCAACTATGTCTAGTACAGGAGGTATAGTCAAAGGCCTATGCTGAGGAAGAAGGAGGAAATCCCTAAGCCTCGTTTTGATTCAGAGAAATCCTGACTTTCCCAGTGGAAATGCTCCCTTAAGGTATGTAAAGTTTCCCCTAAAGAGAAATCCTCAGGCGGAGAAGCAGACAGAATGGAATCCTCTGCATCAGAGTCCTCATAAGTAGGAATGGACAAATCCAGATCATTAGAAAAGTCAGAAGAAATGGAGTTCTGTTCAGAAGATTCATAGTCAAGTTCAGTCCTAGGTCTCTTGGAGGGGGGAGGGATGACTACCCCTGACTTTCATATCTAACTTCTCTAGTGCACACTGCAGAGTGCATTCTTTTCAATCTTACCTTTAAGCATCCCTGTTACTAGCACTTTCTCTAATACCTAAAAAGATCATCTCTACTTGACTCCAAATAGACTTTTCTCTATCTGTTAAACCTAGCACTTGCTCCTACAGTACTTATTACCTTGATACGGCACTCTTATAGATAGTACCCCAAAAAGGCAAACCCCCATTTCTCGGTCACCCACATCCCCCGGAATCTCTTTTAAAGTTTTTTTTTGTCTAGTCCTTCTAGCATGTCGAGGTATCAGTTGCTAGTGTCCTCTCCTGCTCAGCTGGTGAACCTGGGAATATTGAGGCAATGTTACAATTGCCTCATGTACACAGACAACCCTCTCCTCCTCCCACAAAACACAAATACATGCGAGAGATGCAACTATACGGCCAAACTGGAGGCTGAGCTCTTCAACATAGGACTGGCAAGACCAGTCAGGAGGAGAAGGTTACCACACACACTATAGACCCAGTCTCACATAGTACCATCACAACCTCAAATCATACACATAAACACACAAAGACATACTCGGCGGCTCTGATCAAAATCTACCAAAACAGCAGAGGCCACCAAAGCAGACACCCAAACAACCACCACCTCAGAACACAACACCTGCAACACATAGACCTCACAGTCAGAGTGTCAAACAGTCACAGCCCTTAAGGCCAAACACAATGCCAGACACACTAGTCATTGGTGACTCCATAGTCAGACACCCTGGCGTCCCGCTCACCAGACTGAGTAAGGAGAAGGTCACAGTAAGCTGCCTGTCGGGCGCTAGAATCCGCCACATAACGCAAGCACTCAGGTCTCTCAACAGCAGGTACAAATATGACTCAGTCATTGTCCACGCTGGTGTAAACGACCTGAGACGTACTCCTGGACTACATGAAAAGAGACATTGAGGAGCTCTCTGATTATGTAGCCCAGGCAGATATGACCCTGACCTTGAGCAGTATCCTACCTTCACCAAGAATGATGCCACAATACAGAGATAAGATGATCAGCTTTAACAATTGGCTTAAACTCTGGTGTCATTCAAAGGGGATCAATGTCTGTCTGCCTGGGATGACATGCTGGACAAGCCACGCTGCAAGGGACGGCTTGCACCTGTCACCCTGGGATTCGGATATTGGCAAAGGCTCTTGCCACCCCATAGTGCCTTTTTTAGGCAAGGCTCAAATTCTAAACCTACCACCCTAGAACACAAAAAGAAAAAAAACTAAGGGTAATGCTGCTCAATGCCAGAAGTCTAAATCTCAAAATGCACGCACTCGAGGCACTTCTCAGTATGGAGAACATCGATGTCTGTGCAGTGACAGAAACCTGGTTCAAGGCTCCTGAGAGCACCCCAGCACTATCAGGTTTTACCTCTTATCATGCGTTCCGCCCCAAAATCCGGACAATACCAAGAAAGGAGGTATCCATATTCATCAAAGACACCCACACCTCAAGACTGGTGGCAACGCACGATGCATCGGAGACCATCCAGGTGCAATTAACCATAGGCAAGACTGCTCTGCAAATTGTAGCATGTTACAGGACACCCTCACAAACTCAGGAACCTCACATGGCCTTCCTGAAAACACTAGAGGGGATAAATGTATCACCAAACACCATCATACTAGGTGACTTCAATTACCCTAATATAGACTGGGAACACTACTCAAGCCCAAACACCCTAGCCCAAAAGTTCCTGGAATTCATAAACTCAAATGCCATGGAACAACTAGTCACCATCCCCACAAGAGGAGAAAACATACTTGATCTCATCATCACGAACATGGGAGCACAATGTTCAACACCGAAGTATACCCCTCACTGGTGAGATCAGATCACAAACTAATCTCGCTGGAGGTCCTCATCCCACCCCCACCTGAAATAAAAAGACCACAGTAAAGAACTTCTCAAAGCCGACTTCACACTTCTAAAGACTAGTGTGGTCTCCTTTAAGGCCCCGAGGCGGAAAACAGTACTCAAGCCGCTGACTCACTTACAAATGCCTTCTACCAGCACCTGCAGGACTGCCTGGATAAGGCAATCCCAAGCAAAACAAAGACTCTTTGTACCAAAGGCAAGCATCCAGTCTGGTGGACCCCAGCCATAAACAAACTCTACAACAAAGGAGGAAGCTACTACAAAATAGAGGAAAAAACTTAAAAAGTAAGACACCCTTGATCACTATAAGTAAAAACTAAGAGCTCTCATAAAATCATCCAAAGCAAATTTTGAGAGAGAAATAGCTAAAGACTCAAAAGACAATCATAAGGCCTTCTTTAGCTATGTTAGAAACCTGGGAGGAAACTCCCAGATATGCTCAGAACTAGTTCAAAATGATGTGAAGATTACTGATCCTACAGACATTGCCAACATACTGGCTGACAGGTTCAGTGCAAACTTCTCCCCTCCCAAAAGGAGAGATATCTATACCAAGAGATTGCAGCCCCCAAACATCTCCAATGCCCAAGTGAGAACTGCTCTCTCCAAAGCAAAAACACAGCATCCATGGGACCTGATGGTGTCCCGGCTGTGTGCTCCATGAACTCAACGAGGAATTAAACCCACAGCTAGGACAGCTGTTTAATCATAGTCTTACCTCTGGATACGTACCCAGGAGTGGCGCACTGCAACTGTGGTCCCACTTCACAAAGCGGTGCCTCCACCGACCCTGAAATTACCGCCCATTAGCTTGACAAGCCTTATCTGCAAAGCCATGGAGAGGATCATAATGGACCTCATAAATAAAGACATAGGGAATTTGCAGACTTTGGATCCATCCCAGTTTGGCTTTGTCAAAGGCAGATCATGCCTTCTAAACTTGGTTGACTTTTTGAAACAGTCACCAAAGCCATTGATGAGGAAAGGCAGTCCATACAGCCTACCTCGATCTGGCGAAGGCCTTGATACAATACCCCACTCGGGTATCATTGAAAAACTCATCAGCTTAAATGTTAACCCATACATCACAAGATGGGTTGCAAACTGGCTGAGTGACAGAACCCACAGGGTCAGAGTTGCTGGTGCCATGTCAGACTCAAAGCCTGTCACAAGTGGTGTACCACAGGGCTCAGTCCTGGGCCCACTCTTGTTTGGCATCTACTTTTCAGTACAAGCAAACACAGGAGGGTTATGGCTGACAAAGTTTGCAGATGACTGCAAACTGGGCGCCATAGTAGAAAACACATCTGACACAGATATCCTTCAGAAGGGTCTCACAGAAACGGATAACTGGTGCCAGAGCCATGGCCTAAAGTTAAATGCCAAAAAATGCATAGTCATACCCTTCGGGAAAAACAAGGTTACCCCTAGCTACCAAATAGGTGGCAATCCAAGAAGTTATCAGGAACCTGGGGACCCAGGTTGATAGTAGTCTGTCATTCGACACCCATGTAGCTAAAGTAGTTAGGAAGACCTTCTACATTGCCCACCTTATCATGAAGGGATTCTCATCTAGATCAAGGGAGGTCATAGTCTCCCTATACTCATCACTCATCAGACCAATGATTGAGTACAATGCCCCATTCGGAATGTATCTGACCCGACACTTGCAGCAGCTGGAGAGGCCACAAAAGTTCCTCACCAAAAGGATAAAGGGTCTCAAACATCTGTCCTATGCTGCCCGACTGAAAGAACTCCAGCTCTATTCAGTCGCACCGCTTGCTCAGAGGTGACCTTTGCCTAACATACAAGGCCATGTCAAACCCAGATTTGATGAATATGCTTCACCTCAAAAATCTAGATCCGTCAGAGCCACAAGGGCGGAGACTTAAACCTCGACACGCTATTAATAGGACGTGCTGGAGGGATAGATTCATCACCCAAAGACTCCTATGCTGTGGAATAAAATCCCGGTATATGAGGCAGAGCACCTCGCTGGCCTTGTTCAAGAGAAATCTTGACCAATGGATGGGAGATCGCAGATATACCCCAGGGATTACCTCAGTGTCACTGCTCAACAGAGGCACAGCAAAATAATGGGTATAGTTCCCCATACTAAAGGGGTGGCGTAAGCCAGAAAACTATGGGCTAGGCTTGTAAATGCCCTCGGGCAGATAGCTTAGTATGAACCTATGAACCTATGAACCTATTAGAGTAATTAAATCTTAAGCCATTTTGATAATTTGTTTTTTAGGCACAGGGGTCTGAACATGTGGCCTAGGCGTCGTTTTTTTAGACATAGATAGAGATTTAGGCCTTAGCACTGAAGTTGGAGTCGGTTTATTATGCAAGTCTGTAGGCCTGAATACACCCTCAAAAGTCAGTGCCTGCTCAGCGGCTCCGGACCCATCCAAGGTAGAGACATCCGCAGGTTCCATATGTGAAGCATCTTGCGGCATATCAGACTCCAAATGGGTCTCAGTAGAGGCCTGCAAATCAGAAGTAGCGGGTATCAGGGGCTGCGAAAGCGCCTCACTGAGTACCTGTGAACTGGCGACTGGCTTAGGAGAAGTGTCGTCGGCAATTTTGGACCACAACGGCCTGTCTCTGTCATTTTCTTTGCGTTTTTTTTGGTATTCCGGTAGTCGGATGGCTAATCAACGTAATTTCTGGATAATTAAACCGAGAACCAAAATATTTAGAAGCAAAAATGTACCGACAATGGATAGTGCACTGATTAAATAAAGCACAAAACCGACAGTAAGGTACATGGTGGTCAGGGCCTAGGCAAGGAATACAGTACAAATGAAAATCCTTATGAGGTATTTGCTTCCCACAAGTAATACAATCATTAATTTTTACTGACATCGGTAAGGAGCAAGAAAAAGTTTCCCCAACGGGGTACTTAGCTTTTAGTTGAAGACTTTGGTTCTGAAACTCGAAAATGAAAATTTCAGGAGTTCGCCGATCGGCACTTGCGAACTGCTTCTGCTTCAAGAAAGAGTGATGTAGTGGCGTCGGCTGCATGTTTTATACCCCTGACAACCTGATGTCATGGAAGAAGGGACAGCAACTGACGCAGGACCCAAGACTTTGTTAATCAGGCTGACTGAGGGCAACCTGCCAGCAGATTACCCAAATATAATTACTGCAACAGTGAAACATGATGAACATCTGATTACACAGGCTATGACAAAAGTCGGAACCGATTTTGGTTAGGGCTGTGACAACATCTGAAGTAAAAGACAAAGATTCATATTGGACTTCTTAATTCTTACAAACCAGTAAAATTTCAGATGCATTACTTAAAACATATTTTAGATCCATGATTAGAACCTGACAGCAAAGTGAAAATGTTAGAAATTTTATTATTAAACAAACTTAAAAGAGCTTTGCCTATTAATATAAGAAAATGAGTACTGCAGTGATTCCAAGACTAGGACATTCTAATAAATTTAATAGAATTCTTATTAATTAATTGCACAAAATTTAAAGCTGGATTGCCTGCTTCTAAGCCTAAAGTGGCAGTAAGAATTGTCTCAACTGTGAAACAAAAAGCAGGAAGCAATGGGCTATGATGTTTCAAATGTGGGAGAAGGATCACATTGCTAAATTCTGTTCAGCTAATACTGAACAGAATGCCAGTAGCAGAAATGTGAAAACTGAAATGCTGGCTACACGTGAAGCTACACAGCTACAGTTATCCCACTCCACAAGGGGGGATCCACCTTGGATCCCGGGAACTATTGCCCCATCAGTCTGACGAGCCTGATCTGCAAGGCCATGGAACGTATCATCATGGAACTTATAACCAAAGATATTGGCAACCTTCAAACACTGGACCCCACCCAGTTTGGGTTCGTGAAGGGCCGATCTTGTCTCCTGAACCTGATTGACTTCTTTAAATCAGTCTCCAGAGCTGTGGACAAGGGTAAGGTGGTCCACACAGCCTATCTGTACCTCGCCAAGGCCTCTGATACCATCCCCCACTCTGGAATCATAGATAAACTTACTAAGCTGGGCATTAATCTCTACGTCACTCGATGGGCTGCCAGCTGGCTTACTGACAGAACCCACACTGTAAAAGTAGCCAACTCCAAATCCAGCTTCAGACAAGTGACAAGTGGAGTATCTCAGGGTTCAGTCCTGGGACCGCTCTTGTTTGGCATCTACTTCTCTGAATTACAGGCCAACACTAAGGGACTCTGGCTAACAAAGTTCACACATGACTGCAAACTGGGAGCCATTACTGAATCCCCAAATGATGTGGACATTCTACAAAAGGGCCTTACAGAAACAGATGCTTGGTGCCAGAGCCATGGGCTCAAGCTCAATGCCAAGAAATGTATAGTTACCCCCTTTGGGAAAAAAACATGCACCCATGAATTACCACATAGGTGGCAGTACACTAAACACTGTGTGATAAGAGACTTAAGGAGACAGGTGGACAGTGGTCTCACCTTAGATAACCACATCGCCACAACAGTCAGGAAATCCTTCTATGTGGCACACCTCAGCACTAAGGGCTTTTCATCCAGAAAAAAGGAGGTCATTGTCCCACTGTACTCATCCCTCATTAGACCCATTGTAGAATACAACGCCCCACTTGGTATGTACCTCTCAAGACATCTGCAACAACTGGAAAGGCCGCAGAAATACCTCACAGCAAGAATCCCAGGCCTAAAGCAGATGCCCTATGCTGACCATCTAAAAAAACTCCACCTATACAACGTCGCATATCATCTACTCAGAGGCGATCTCTCCTTAACATACAAGGCCATGTCAAACCCAGAGCTGTTGGACATGCTACACTTAAAGAAATCCCAATCCCTCAGAGATGCACACTCCAGGGATCTAAACCTTGTCATCATGATGAACAAAACATGCTGGAGTGATAAGTTCCTAACCCAGACACATCCCATACTCTGGAATAGGCTACCCATACATGTCAAGCACAACACCTCTTTGACCCTCTTCAAAAGGAACCTTGATGATTGGATGGGAGATGGGAAATTCACCCCGGGGATCATGGCAGTCGCCCTGCTAGACAGGGGTCCAGGGAAGTAAAGATCCCCGGGAAGTAAATACTGTGGGAAGAAATAGCCAGGGAATTGTTATGGCTAGGCTTGTATAGGCCCTAGGGCCGATAGGCTAGTACCAACCTATGAACCTATATTTTAAAGCATTATGAAAGTTGTGGAAGGAGGAGAACTGCAGACAGTGTGGTAGGATGATGTAACTAATAAGAAAAGGGTAAAGCAATAGCTTTATACATCCATTCAGTACAAGAGTTGGGAGGTGGTTACCAACCAGAAGATTGTACCACAATCAAAACCAGGAAAAAGTAGTACACATAGAAAGTATAATAGAGATTAGAATGTGGTTACGTCTACACAGCAAAAAGAATCCTATGAACAAATTCCTGCTCTAATAACAGAGCAAGAAGCCCTACTCTGTAAGAGATGTCAGCATAGGAAATGAAGGTGAACATGTACAAAACCAAAAAGATTCATTACAAGACAGACATTTGCACCAAAAAGTAAGAATCACAACGACTTTACAAGAAATCTTAGCACAGAAACGATAAGGGTAATGGAAGAAGAAGGGCTCTTAACTATGGATCTTCAGAACAGAGTGAGTACTACAAATGATACAGGTAAGAAAATGCAGTGTTTGGAAACCATTTCTGTTGGTGTCAAGCAAGAAAAAAAACTCAAGCAATGGCAGATTCTAAGCAACAGGTATATGTAAATACAGAAACTCCAAGCAGCAGGTATTTATAAATAAGGAAATGAGTAAAACTGAAAATACATTTTGTTCTGATACCATTTACAGAGGAAGAACACTCAAGAAGTTTGCACAAATATCAGAAAGTAAAGTAAAAGGTGTTTTTTGTTTATAATTACCTCTGTAGAGGAAGACATCAAAGAAACTGCACTGCCAGTGTTTGGGTAGAGGAAGTCATACCTTTTACTTCAAGATGAGTAAAGTACGTAAGCTGCATGATCAGTAACCCAGGGTAAGTCACAAACTTTAAAAAGTACAATGGGAAGATAAAACTACAGAGCAAGCTGTAAAGACCCAAGGTTGCTGGAAAAAATAACAAACAGGATGTTCCTATAACTTCTTACCCATCTTCTGAGTTGAAAGATTACCTCTTATGCGGAGAAAAAAAAGACAGAAAGTCTACATCAATTAATAGTGCCAAAACTTTATGACACTAGTAAGAAAGCTGGTTGTATGACTGTGTGTTAGGAGGCCCCATGTGGATGGGCAAAGGCAAGAGTACTTGGTCACATTTTACTAGATATGTACATAGAAAGAGATAGAAAATGTCTGTGCTTCTTGTCCAGAATGCTAGAAAAGTGCACCTAATCCTGCATTTAAGAGTTTGTTAATCCCAAAGCCTATTACATGGGTGTCATTCAAGAATACTGTCATGGACAATATGGGGCCACTAGTAAAAATAGAACTATGGGTATCAGTGCATACTGGTAATACTGGACTATGCTACAAAATTTCTGGAAGCAGTGTTATTGTACAAAGCTAATGATAAAGCTACTACCAGAGAAAGTACAGTTGTGTATACCTACCATAAATGTAGATGTTCGAGTGTCTTCACTGTTGCAGTCATAACTGTAGGATACTCCTGCCGGCAGGCAGCACGAGGTCGGCCAGAATATCAAAGTCTGGGTCCGGCGTCGGCTGTATCAGCAAGTACCCTGACGTCAGAACGCATGGGTATAAAGCTGACAGCCGACGCCATCTTCTCCAGCCTTTCTTGCCCCTGATGTCAGAAGCCCCCATAAAACCAAAAGGTGTCCCAAGGAAAATACAAATACACCAGAAAGGTAGTGGAAAAGGAAACAAAGTAAGCAAAAAGAAACAAGAGGGGTCTGGAGGGAAACACCGACTGCAACAGTGAAGACACTCGAACATCTACATTTATGGTAGGTATACACAACTGTACTATGTTCTTCGTGTTTCACTGTTGCAGTCATAACTGTAGGGTAGAATCCCAAAGCTGAGAACACGGGAGGAGGTTATGAAGAAGAAGGAGCAGCTAGAAGACCCTGCAAAACAGCAGAGGCAAAGCCTGCCCTAGACTTAGAGTACAAAGGGAGGTTATAGTGCTTGGAAAAGGTATGCACAGAGCTCCAAGTGGCAGCCTCCAGAATGTCCTTGGTAGGAACTCCTCTGAGAAAGGCTGCTGAAGTGGCAGCTGCTCTAGGAGAATGAGTCCTGACAGTACCTGGAATCTGTTTTCCATAAAGAGAGTAACAATATCTTATTCCATGAGCAATCCATTTGGAAATAGTTTGCTTAGAAATAGCTTTACCTAGAGAACTGGAAGTAAAAGAGATAAGCAATTGATCTGATTTTCTGAAATCTTTAGTTTTGTCCAGGTAAAAACGTAGTTGCCTGTGTACATCCAATGAATGCAAAATCCTTTCCCCCTTATTTTGGGGTTTTGGGAAAAAGGTAGGAAGGTGAATAGTCTGATTTAGAGCCACTCTAGAAACTACCTTAGGCATAAAAGTAGGATTGGTCCTCAAGGAAACTCTGTCCTGATGGAAGATGAGGTATGGTTCCACGGCCATGAGGGCTTGTAACTCAGATACCCTTCTGGCAGAAGTTAAGACCAACAAGATAGCTGTCTTCCTGGATAAGAACTTAATATCCGCAGAGGCAGCAGGTTCAAAAGTATGCAAAGTAAGCTTTTCCAAGACATAGTTGAGATCCCAAGGAGGGACAGGAGGAGATCTAGGAGGTCTTAAATTCTTAGCTCCTCTCAGAAATTGTCTAACCAGCTGGTGGGAAAAAATGGGAGGATCACAATTGAAATGAGCCGAAATAGCAGAAGCATGAATTTTAATGGAAGAAAAGGAAAGACCTTTAAGCAAAAGGTCTGAGAGATAAAGTAAAATAGAGGGAATATCAGGTAAAAAAGGATCAGAACCACAATCCTGCATCCAAATACAAAATCTTTTCCATTTAGAAGCATAAGATTTCCTTGTACTAGGACGCCTAGCTTCCAAAAGAATATCCAAAATTTGTTTAGGAAGAGAAGAAGGAATCAATTACCTTTGATGAGCCAAGCTGCCAGGCAGAGTCTTGATTTGAGAGTGAAATACCTGACCCTGATGCTGGGACAGTAGAGAATGGGTCAGAGGAAGACTCCAAGGGGGTTCCAAGCAAAGGTGCAGTAGAGTTGGATACCAAAACTGACGAGGCCAATTTGGAGCTATCAAATTGATCAGTCTGGGTTTGTCCAGCTTTATCTTTAGCAATACCCGAGGCAGAAGAGGAGGGAAGGCATATCCCGAAAGATTCCTCCAGCTGAAGGACAGGGCATCCACTTTCCAAGCTGTCTTGTAGAAGGACCTGGTGCAAAAGAGAGGCAACTGATGGTTGAGATGGGATGCAAACAGATCTATCTGAGGACAGCCCCAAACTGCAGTTATCTTGCTGAATAAGTTGGGGTCCAACATCCATTCGTGAGGATCCAAAATGTTTCTGCTTAGGCTGTCTGCTAAGAGATTCTGATTTCCTGGAATGAACTGTGCCTGAAGATCCAGATTCAAATTTAGGGCTGTGTCCCATAAAGTCATGGCAAGTCTGCAAAGGGGGTAAGAGTGAGAGCCCCCTTGCTTGTTTATGTACCACATGGCTGTGGTATTGTCTGTTCGAATTAGCAGAGGTCCTGGCTTCAAAAGAGAGTCTGGAAGGCTAGAAGAGCATTTTGGACTGCCAACATTTCTTTCAAGTTGATGTGCCATAGAAGGTGTTTGTTTGTCCAAGAGCCCTGTTGGCATTTGTCTAGAAAATGAGCTCCCCAAGCATAATCTGAGGCATCCGTGGTTATGATCTGAGTAGGTTGAGGAAGACGAAAGGGCTTCCTTTCGTTCAAAACACACGCCCTGGACCACCAAAGGAATTCCTTCTGGAGGCAGGGAATCAGTGGAATCATTGTATCCAGACTGTGGCAATGCTGAGACCATACACTCTTTAGTTACCATTGAAGTTTCCTCATGTGAAGCCTCGCATTTGGAATCAACAGGATGCAAGAGGCCATGTAGCCGAAAGCCTGCAGGAATTTCCTTGCAGTGAGCTGAGTCAAGGTTGCCAAGGTCTTGAAGATTGAAGCCAGCTGTAACTGTTTTTCTGGAGTAAGGAAGGCCATCTGTAAACTTGTGTCTAGAAGAGCTCCCAAAAAGATCATTCGTTGAGAAGGAATCAAATGTGACTTTTTTGTGTTCGTGGAGAATCCAAGTAGTAGGAGAAGACGTTGAACAAAATGCAGGTGTTGAAGTAAAAGGTCTTTCCTGTCTGCCTGAATTAGACAGACGTCCAGATAGGGGTAAATCTGAATCCCCTGAAGTCTGCAGTAAGCTACTACTGGAGCCAGGCATTTGGTAAAAACTCTGGGCGCAGTAGATAAGCCAAATGGCAGTACAGAGAATTGGAAGTGTCTCGAGCTGCCTTGAATCTGAGGTACCTTCTGCATTGTTGCCTTATGGGGACGTGTAAGTAAGCCTCTAAGTCCAATGTTACCATCCAAGCATCTTGTGAGAGCAATGGGAGAAGTTGTTGAAGTGTAAGCATCTTGAATTTTGGAATTTCCAAAAAGGTGTTTAATATTGAGAGGTCCAGAATAGGTCTCCAGGAGTTTTGTTTTCTTGGGACCAGAAAAAGTCTTGAATAAAAACCTTTCCCCACCTCTAGAGGTGGAACAGGTTCTATGGCTCTTAAGGCTAATAAAGCGTCCACTTGATTTAAGGCCTCTGTCCATTGATGTTTTGGCAGATCTGGCCAGCCGGAAGGCCTTGGCAGAGAGTGAAAGTGGAATCTGTAGCCTTTCAAAATCACGTCTAACACCTATTTGTCCTGGGTAATGTGAGTCCAATTTTGGTAAAAGAAAGTTTTCCTCCGAGAGGGGCATCCAGGGAAGGAGGACCTGTAGCCCAACAGAGGGAGTCATTGGGTCTGCTTTCTTTGGGTTTGAGGTCTGTCTTCTCCCCTTCTAGGTGAAGAAGCAGTCCACTGTCTAGATCTGTAAGAGGCCTGAGCCTGCGCCCGACCTCTGGAGCGTCTATATCTTCCCCTTTGAGGCCTGTCAGAAGTGGGAAAAGACCAACTTTTGGAGGGCCAATTTCTAGAAAATCTAGGAGGCTGTACTTGCAAAAAATCTTTTACAGTCTGCATAGACTTGGCTTTTTCTCCATCTTTTTAATAACCTCCTCAGCCTTAGATCCGAATAAGACATCATGCTGAACAGGGGCATCTAGCAATTTAGCCTTAACTTGTTCAGGTAAATTCTGCTCACGAAGCCAAGCATGTCTCCTGATAACAGTACCAGAGGCAGCAGCCCTGCAGGAAGCCTCTAAGGCATCAAAACCACAATGTAAACTATGTTTGCTAACTTGTTCAGTTGCATGCAACACATCCTGTAATTCCTTGTCCTCAGCACATGCAGGAAAGGTAGAAAGCCTTTGTTTTAAAACAGATAAAAGAAACTGTTGATACTTAAACATGTGAAACTGGCAATTTAAAGCTCTAATAGAAAGGGTAGCTGAAGTATAAACCTTTTGCCCCACCTGTCCAAGGCACGAGAATCCTTTTCAGAGGGATAGGATTCTTAGAGGAGGCGGCCTTAGCAGCCTTGGAACCCTGCAAAATAGTTTCAGGATCAGCAGAAGGGTTCTTAAATAAGAATTGATGGGAATCAGGGACCCTGTAAAATCTATCAGGCTTAGAAGGAGCAGGCGGCATGGAATCAGGATTCAAGTTAGCTTCAGAGAAGGCATCATCCACAATGTCAAGTACAGGAGGAATAGCTAAAGGCCTGTGTTGAGGGAGAAGAAGAAATTCCCTAAGTCTCTTTTTGGAAGCAGAATAATCCTGACCTTCCCAAAGAAAATGCTCCCTCATCTCATGCAAGGTTTCCCCAAAGAGAAATCTTCAGGGGAGAGGCAGAGGGAACAGAATCCTCTGCATCCGAATCCTCATAAGGAGGAAAAGAGTAATCCTGATCAGAGGAAGAAACTGAAGATACAGAAGCCTGATCAGAGGAATCATAAGGGATATCCTGTCTAGGCCTTTTCTCAGGAGGAGGGTGAGAGCCCCTAATCATAGTTAATAAATCCTCAGCCATCCGTAGTAATTGCTTCTGAGTCTTAGGAGCTGAATCAAGAAGCTTGAGCAGAAAGTCTGGGTTTAACAGGAGTCTTTGACTTAGCCTTTGTCTTTGTGGAAATAGTAATATGTGAAGGCCTGAAGACCCCCTCAGAAGCCGGTACCTGCACAGCGGTTCCGGACCCATCTGAAGGAGCGACGTCTGAAGGTCCTGCAGCAGACAAATTACTAGGCCTAGATGGCTCCCCATGGGAGTCCGTGTCGGCCATCGGTTCTGAAGTGGCGGACGACAGGGGCTGCAAAAGCGCCTCTGGCGACCGCCGAACCCGAAGCTGGCTCCGGCTGCAAAGTATCCTGTTTGGACCTCGGAGGCCTGTCCTTGTCTTTGCATTTCTTCTGTATTCCGGTAGTCGGTAAAGTATCCGACGACATCCTATAATTAAAATGTCTACCGAAGTAATTCAAGGCCCAATCGTACCTACGCTTGATAGTGCGAGAATTAAACCTGGCACAGAACCGACAGCAAGAAACGTCGTGGTCAGGGCCTAAGCAAGGTAGACAGTAAGAGTGGAAATCTTTATGAGGTATTTGTTTTCCACACGATACACAATTATTAACTTTTTCTGACATCGGAGGAGCAAGAAAAAGGTTTCCCCAATGGGGTACTTAGCTTTGAGAAGAGAAGTAGAAAACTTCGGACCAACGACAATTGCACCACGTTGTCTTGAAAACGCCAACCAACAACTAGCGAACTGCTTTGCACCGCACGGCAAGAAAGACTGGAGAAGATGGCATCGGCTGTCAGCTTTATACCCATGCGCTCTGACGTCAGGGTACTTGCTGATACAGCCGACGCCGGACCCAGACTTTGATATTCTGGCCGACCTCTGGCTGCCTGCCGGCAGGAGTATCCTACAGTTATGACTGCAACAGTGAAACACGAAGAACATCTTGTACTGCTATTTGCTAAAATGAATAGCCCTAAAGAGATGCTGACTGACCAAGGCTCTCCTTTTATGTTTTACGTTAACAGTACTGCATCAGTTGTGCTAATGCTTTCAAGATCAGTCTACCACCCTTGCACTGACGAATAAGTACACAGGTTCAATGAAACATTGAAGTTCATGCTAAGAAAAGTTATTTATACAGATAGGGAAAATTGGGACAAGTTATTATACTATGTATGGTTTGCTGTGATGCCATGAGATTCAACTGAGTTTACCCTTTTGAACTTTTGTACATATTGAGAGAGATATCCAAAATTATCTGTTTGCTAATTATACAATTAAGCATATATTTTCATATTTCTGTAAATATTTCAATAAATATATACTTATAGAAGAATTTCTTGTCCTGTGAAAACTTATGTCTGGTTAACAAAAATGTTCTTAACAATACATGTCAAGATACGATCATTTGTTTGCAAAAGTTTACAAAAATGTAATTTGGGGTTTGTCAGCATTATAGTATATTACAGTATTCATGGAAAAGTGTATGATTGCACCAACTATCAGTACAAATAATACTTCTTACTTAAAACTGTGCAAATAATAATGTTATAATAGCCGTTAATGTTAACAAAAATATTTATTTTTGTTTAGCTTATGCATTTTAAAGTTTACTTTTCAGAAAATGCTCTAGAATAGAAGATGTGTGTAGGGTGCTACAGGAGCGACATTCATTACTACATAGGTGTTAATGAGTTAAAGTGACTTGTACAGTAAGTCCCACAGAACATATGTCATATATTTGCAGATGTTAGATGAGGCAGAAATTGATCATTACTGCTGAGTAAAAGGAGGCAGCCAGCAAATAGCCAACCAAGATATGAGTTCGGTAGCGGTAAGCAGGGATTTACCTGAAAAATCTGGAGGCAAGGAGCCTGACAGCCTACTTGAGGAACTTTTTGTGGAGTATACTTAGTGAAATACCTGCAGTACTGAACTGGACTTTGGGCATGAGTTAGGCCGACAACCAAGGACCTTCTGAAGACGGCCTATTTACTGTTCCATTTACTTGAACTGAAAGCCAAGTTAGCTGTTATTTTTATTTTCCCTGTGGATTTACTGAATACATTTTTGTAATA